>NW_013666743.1:102357-106663 GCF_000517525.1 Limulus polyphemus
CCGGGCATGAAGACTTATTACGCTAAAACCAGGTTTTAATATCCGTGGTGGGCACAGCATAGTTAGTCCGTTGTGTAGCTTTTAACGACAACCAAACAAATACAAACACATTTTCAGAACATTTATTTAACATACCGCTTTTCAGGGTTAAAACAAACGTTATGTATTGTGTCCCCTGTATGTGCTCGCAGCAGTAAAAGAGTTAAGAATTAGATTCTGACTCTCAAATCTCGATACCACATTGAACGGTGTACTAAGTGTTTATAGGGAAACATAATATCACTTTTTTTCTGCCTGAGCTGGAAACAAATGGAAAGATAAACACATTGTGTAGTATTGAAGAAAATTCGATCCTGATACAATCCACTCAAAACATTGTCTTTAATCCTTACCGTAATCTCTTTACAGAAAGCTTAGGTAGTTGAGATAGTTTCATGGGATATAATCTAAGCCTTGTTATCATAAAGAACTTATCTAAGTTTTGTGAATTTAGAACAACCCTGGTAGGGGTGCATTATTGTCAGTCTGTAAAGCTGCAGTTATTAACGTGGGTTCGGGATATTTTATATTGTCAGTCTATAAAGCTGCAGTTATTAACGTGGGTTCGGGATATTTTATATTGTCAGTCTGTAAAGCTGCGGTTATCAGCGTGGATTAAGGATATTTTATATTGTCAGTCTGTAAAGCTGCAGCTATCAGCGTGGATTCAGGATATTTTATATTGTCAGTCTGTAAAGCTGCGGTTATCAGCGTGGATTAAGGATATTTTGTATTGTCAGTTTGTAAAGCTGCAGCTATCAGCGTGGATTCAGGATATTTTATATTGTCAGTCTGTAAAGCTGCGGTTACCAGCGTGGATTAAGGATAAACTTGGCGTTGCTAAAACAGTTTAAATATTCCATGGGTTAAAATAATAAAAGCTTAAACTTAAAACCCGCACGATGAGGTCTGTGATATATCTTAGTAGCTGCAAGAAAGCGTTTTTTCAATAAAACTAAATAGTTTTTGTAGGAAAAATGTTACTTACATATGTTGCATTATAATTTTTCTCGACCACATTTGGCCCTTTAACGTCAGTTCTTCCATTTTTACATTTAGTTTAACTTAAGAATCTCACATTCGGTAACATAATAATTTCTTTTGTTTCATTTTAGTATTCATTATAACTGATTTCCGTAAAACTAATACATTTAAGATTTTATACCAAGTTTGTATTAGAGGAAATGTAAAACAGTTACACATATTTTAATTTGGACATAATTACTGTGTTGACTTTCCCTGGAAAGATGTTATTTAAAGTGTTTTCTTTTTCTGAATTTTATCCCTTTTCTTTTATCTTATAGTTATATCTAAGAGGAATTATACGTATTATGTGATATTTTATATATATCTAAGGAGAATTATCCGTTTTCTGTTATAGATATATCTAAGAGGAATTATCCGTTTTCTGTTATAGATATATCTAAGGAGAATTATCCGTTTTCTGTTATATTATAGATATATATCAAAGGAATTATCCGTTTTTTTGTTATATTTTATATATATCTCACAAGAATTATCCGTTTTCTTTTATATTATAGACATGTCAAAGAAGGATTATCCGTTTTCTTTTATGTTATAGACATGTCTAAGGAAAATTATCAGTTTTCTGTTATGTTATAGACAAGTCTAAGAATAACTATCCGTTCTATGTTATGTTATAGATATATCTAAGAATAACTATCCGTTCTATGTTATGTTATAGATATGTCTAAGGAGAATTATCCGTTCTATGTTATGTTATAGACATGTCTAAGAATAACTATCCGTTCTATGTTATGTTATAGATATATCTTAGGAGAATTATAAGTATTCTTTATTTTGGGATCAGAAGATTAACAACTGACTTATCGTTATCTCTGGACCATTTTAACCTTTTTTCTGTTTAGTCTCATTTATTACATGGTCAGTTTAGGTATAATTTGTTCAGGCTCTAGAATACGATTGTTGAGATATTTTTACGAAGATTTTACTCAATATTTGTTTGTTTGTTTTGAATCTTCCGTAAAGTTACTCAAGGGCTATCTTTGCTTATTCAATGTTAAAAGAACATAAATTTCTTTATGAATGTAGAAATGTTTGTTTACTCTTCATCTCTTAGAAACCGTTCGTATTAAAAGTTTTAAAAACACACACGAATACATCTTATCTACTGTTTATCGTAAGTCAACTTACAACAGCTTCTCTAAGCTCTACCGTTAACCTATCATTTACATCCCTAACACAGACTATAATATTAGTTCATTCTCCATACGTAAACAATACACTCCATCCTTCTGTAATACAGTAGATTTGTTGACGAGTAGGTACTCAAGGGCTCACGTTGTTTGTTCTCATGATAGATTTTAAAACATGTTGTAACTGACACTTTTGTTAACAACTGTAACTTCAAAATGTAATTTTAATGTGATGTAAATAATATAAATAAATGTATGTGGGGGGAGAGGGGGGGCTAACGTACTAACGATAATAATTTCATTTATTTTGTTCAACTTCAGTTAGATCCTGATGACAATTGGACAGTGCCAACACGTGATGTTGATAGACCACTCTCGGTTGTATTCGGTAAGATTTAATACATGCTTCAAGTTGTCTGTCTACAGCTTGCGTTTGCATGTTATATCGCTGCTGTTCCAACATTTTGAGTGTTATTAAATCTCACGTGCTGCTTCATTGGTTGGTGTTCAGCGAAAACTGTACTTATTGATCAAATTCTTCAGGAATTATTGGAAGGAGCGAGAGAAGACCGACAACAGCTGTTGTAGTAGTGTATAGATCCGAGATATAATTCTTTCCAATTACTCTAACGCATTGTTAAATACTGGGAACCGAAATATCTTTCAACATGGCGGGCCTACTAACATCAGTACTCTTTTTTTGAGGTTGGCTACTCATCTTCACTATTAACGACGTTACAACACTAACACGTATATTACAGTAAGATACATAAATTTGTTTTGTAACATATTATGTAGTATAAGACGTATAAATACTTTCCGCTATAACGCTAACAAAGTATATCACAGTAAGGTACATAAATTCACGTTCTTGGTGTTACAACACTGACATATTATATAACAATATGATATACACAAATCTTTCCAGCTGTTGGTGCTCCAGTATTGACATACCCTCTATCACAGTAACAAGATACATAAATCTTTCCTTTTATTGGTGCTACAACACCAACTCGTTATATAACAACAATATGCACGTGCCTTTCCTGTTGTTGGTGTCAACAATACTACCACATTATATCACAATAAGATGCACGAATCTTTACTGTTATTGGCGATAACAACACTAACACATTATGTAACTGTAAAATAATATTTTCTGTTATTGGTGTTACAACATTTACTCATTATTTCTCAATAAGTTACACTCATTGTTTCTTATTATTGGTCTTATAACACATGATATTACATTAAGATCCAGAATATTTATTGTTGTTAATTTTACATCACTAACACATTATATCTCAGTAAAATGCAGAAATATTTTTCATTAATACGGTTATAATATTAAAACATTATATCACAGTAAAATTCGAAAATATTTCGTATTTATATAATTATAACACTAAAACGTTATATTAAAGTGACAAAAAATCATGTTTGTCAAGATAATAACCTACTATAACGTAAATTTAAAATGGCAACGAACTGATAATTACGAAAAACTAATAAATCTCAGTAAGTTTTTGTTTATCTCAAGTGTTACTAGTTTGTAACTTCAATGTTTCAGGACAGTCAAAGTGAAGCAAGTTATTAACGTATTCTCTGAGACAGACAAAACGAGACGAGCTAGATATCATATTATTTATAAACTCTTGAAACATTACAGATGGGCCCGGCATGGCCAGGTGGATAAGGCGCTCGACTCACAATCTGAGGGTCGCGGGTTCGAATCCGCATCCACCAAGTCCGCCCTTTCAGCCCTGGGGGCGTTATAATGTGATGGTCAATCCAACTATTCGTTGGTAAAAGAGTAGTCCAAGAGTTGTCGGTGGGTGTTGATGACTAGCTGCCTTCCCTCTAGTCTTACACTGCTAAATTAGGGACGGCTAGCGCAGATAGCCCTCGTGTAGCTTTGCGCGAAAATTCCAAACAAACAAATTACTAGAGAAGTTGCAAAAACCGGGAAGTATTTCATCTAGAAAAACTGTTTTGATTTTTGTAAAGACGTACAAGATGGTATATCGCTCTAATTTTGTATGTAAATTCCAAACTTTCGAAAATATATATAATATATTCAAAAGGCAGGA
>NW_013666743.1:106744-128608 GCF_000517525.1 Limulus polyphemus
CCTGGGGGCGTTATAATGTGATGGTCAATCCAACTATTCGTTGGTAAAAGAGTAGTCCAAGAGTTGTCGGTGGGTGTTGATGACTAGCTGCCTTCCCTCTAGTCTTACACTGCTAAATTAGGGACGGCTAGCGCAGATAGCCCTCGTGTAGCTTTGCGCGAAATTCCAAAAACAACAACAACAACAACAACATTACAGATGGGTAGTCAGGTGGTAGATAGCATTTTTGTTTCCCCAAATAAGGTTATCATAATTCCTACGGATATATTTTTGTGTGTATATGTACTATATGTAAAGCCTAAAGTAAAAATGGAATAGAATCTCATTTATTAGCCTAAAGTAAAAACAGAATAGAATCTTATATATTGGTCTAAAGTGAAAACATAATAGAACCTCCTATATTAGCTTAAAGTAAAAACAGAATAGAATGTCATTTATTAGCCTAAAGTGAAAACATAATAGAACCTTATATATTAACCTAAAGTGAAAACATAATAGAACCTCCTATATTAGCCTAAAGTAAAAACAGAATAGAACCTCATATATTACCCTAAAGTAGAAACAGAATAGAATCTCGTGTATTAGCCTAAAGTAAAAACAGAACAGGATCTTATATATTAGCCTAAAGTGAAAACATAATAGAATCTCATATATTAGCCTAAAGTAAAAACAGAATAGGATCTCATATATTAGCTTAATAAAAAACAGAATATATTCTTGTATATTGGTCTAAAGTAAAAAAAGAACACAATCTCATATATTAGCCTAAAGTAAAAACAGAATCTTATATATTAGCCTAAAGTAAAAACAGAATAGAACCTCATATATTAATCTAAAGTAAAAAAAAAATTGAATAGAGCCTCATTATTCTGTATTTATCTAATTCAGATAGAAAAAATAAAATATAGGTTGTCGACAAATAAAGCAGTAAATATTACAAGAAAAGCTTTACAACATGTCGTCACCCTTTATTCTAACAGTCGTCAAACAAAACAAAATCTTCCCTCCTTATTGCAACTATGGATAATTTAGATGTTTCCTCTAAACTGGCTATATGTTCCCTTTATTCTACCAGTCGTCAAACAAAACAAAATCTTCCCTCCATATTGCAACTATGGATAATTTAGATTTTTCCTCTAAACTGGCTATATGTTCCCTTTCTTTTTCTCAGTTGTTTGAATTCCTGAGAATCAAGAATTAAACAATCAAACCAATGTGTGATTATTATATAAACTAGCTGAGGATACTCGTTAAGGAAGCAAAAATAATGTAAAGGACAATGTTAGATAATGTTCCTCTCCTTTCTTTTGTTATTAAATCCCTAATGACTTCATTAAATGATAACTGCATACTCAGCTTTAGGGAAAGTAATAATTGACTCATTTTACTGATTAAGTACTTGTGTCTTTAAACCCAAAGCCAAAAAGTCTATAAAATAAGTGGAATATACTATATTTTACGACGTTTATATCACTAATTCTCGGGCAAAAATCTTAAAGTAAATAGTCCACGTACACCGGCGGACAATTTTCAGTTACCATACAAAATATTACGGTAATCGAGCCAACGAACTCTGGGTTATGGATGCTAACACAGAGACACGCACACGAAATAGATCATCTTTATAATATGATGTAGACAAATATTGCATGAAATTTTGATCAAATAAATAGTCAGGCTCAGAACATAAAACAAAATATTAGATTGAAAATATACGATAGTGAACGAGACTTGAGATATATAAAGGAAAGCCAGCATTGGAACACTCACGAAAATATCAGACCCGAAAAAACACAACAAAAATTACATTCCAAAGCACACAATGAACAGTCAGTCTCGAAAACACTTAAACACTCACACATATACACAAAACCAGACTCCAAGCCCACAATTAAAATCAGATTTCAAACACAGAATAAATTGTTAGACTTGAAATAAATGAAAATCAGACTCGTATATACAAAAAAGTCAGACTCGATAAATACAATGAAAAGTCAAACTTGGTAATTGTAATAACATGTCAGAGTTAAACACACAACATAAATTTAGACTAGAATTCAGATTTAAAACACATAAAAAATAGCAGACCTGAAAAAGCACAACAAAAAGTCAAAATTAATGTACGTAATGAAAAGTCAGATCCGCTAAATGCACTAAAAAGTCAAACACACAAACAAAAATTCAAATTCAAAGCACACGATTACAATCAGGTTTGAAACACACAAAAAATGTCAAGACTTGAAATACACAAGGAAAAAACAGACTATAAGTACAGAAGAAAACTTTAAGTCAATAAACACAACGAAAAGTCAGTCTTAAAACACACATGAAAGTCAGATTTATAACCTACAAAGGAAAGACAGATACGGAACATGCAACAGCCGTACTTGAAAAGTCAACTAAAACCTAAAGTCGAAACACAAAACGAACAGTCAGACGAACGTCAAATTCAAAACAGACAATGATAATTCAGACTTTAAACACACAATGAAAAAAAAAGAAAGATTTGAAAATTCAGACGTGAAGCACACGTTAACAAAGTCAGACTCGAAAATTGCACCTGAAAGTAATGAAATTTTTAGTTGTTCGTTGCCAGTTTTTGTTGTTGTTGTTTTTTTGCACAAAGCTACTCGATGGCTATTTACGCTATTCGCTCCTAATTTTGAACTTATAGTCCAGAGAGAAGGCAACAAGTCAACTGCACACACCACCAACTCTTATTTTACCGAATAATGGGGTTTGCCCATAACCCTTGTAAGTCACCCACGGCCCCAAAGTGCGGAGCATGATTATATATATATATATATATATATATATATTTCAGCACGCTAACTACTGGACCACTTGACCCGCATAGGAAGGTCAGGCATTAATACACAAATAAATTTCAGGAAACAGATTCTGTTTATAATCTAATTAAAGTAGGATGTTCGTCACGTGGCAGATAAAACTATCTTTTCGTTGTCATATTTTGATTTTTTCTTAATATGTATTGAAATGATCAATTCTTAAATACTGTTGCTAATTGCTAAATATATTACTATGTGATATTGTTTAGTTGCCAGGGTAACAACTTCATAACGTTTTAGGAAACATTAATGCAATGTGAAATTTCCACATGGTTGCTCAACATGAAAAATAAAACTGTTAAGACACATCTTTGATAATTTACAAAAATAATTAAAATTCTTTCGTTCCTTATCGCCTATATTTCACTCTGTGCAACGAAACAAAAATCATTCCTGACAAATCTTCCTCCCTAACGTACGTGTCACGTATGCCTAACTTCTCCATGATACTCTCGAAGTGGCATTCACAGCTTGCTAATCGCACGTGCTATTTCCAGTCTTAATAAGTACTGTAACATTTTACCTTTAACTCTGCACCAGACAGTTACTTTTAGAATGAGAATTTTACAATAAAGAATGGGTAAAAAATGAATAAATAGATAGGTAGGAGACTTGCCTCCAATATATATATATATCAATAAATATTTTTAGTAATTTTCTCATATTACAGATGCCTTTCAAGATGAGTTTGTTGTTGTTGTTCTTTCGGAGTGAAGTGGAACAAAATATAAAATGTAAAATCTGATGAAGTGTGAAGTGCAGCGCAACGGTGTTTTGTCTTTTACATTTCAAGTTTTATTTATTCTCTAACTCATTTTCAGCTTCAATAGAAGATAAAAAAGGTGTTTGATAACTAGTACCGTTACTCATGAACAATGTTGCTGGCCATTCACTGGTTAATTTTGTTGTAGTAACATGTGCTCGTTAACTGTTTCACTCTTTTCCGAAAGACCAGTTCATATTTTCATTGTTACACAGGCCTGCAGATTTCAAAAATAATATTCATTTTTTTCTTTCGCGTAAAGATTTTTTTAGAAATCAGGAAGAAGAAAAAACTTTTACTTAGATCAAATTATTATTTCGTTTACCATAATGAACATGTTTTATTATTATGTTTGTTAACAAAAATACAAACAAACTAAAGAAATGGGAAGAAAATTGATGTCAAACGAATATGCATCCTCATTCATCCTGATTTTTTTGTGTGTGAAATCTACGACTTTTAGTCTCAAAACTACGTGTTGTGGTTTTTCTTTTATGTATTGAGTTATGACATTTTGTGAAAAATCTGTACGTGATCAAGAAAAATTTATATTATTTTCGGATTCAACGTACATGAATTACTGTAGGACATGTAAAAAATTCAAGACAGGAAAACCATCACAGGCCTGTGTTAACACTAAAACCATCGCAGGCCGGTGTTAGCACTAAAACCATCCCAGGCCTGTGTTAACACTAAAACCATCGCAGGCTGGTGTTAACACTAAAACCATCCCAGGCCTGTGTTAACACTAAAACCATCGCAGGCCTGTGTTATTTTCCATCGATTGTTAAGAGTCTTTGCATGTGTCCATAACATTATTTTAATTATTTATTTATTGCAGCAATATCTAGTGGAAGGCTGAGCATTGCGTATTTTTTAATTAATTAACTTCTTTTTGGCTATGAGTTATCCATGGAACCTGTGTATCTGTTTTCGTCTATTAGTGTTATACGAAGACCAATACAGCTGATTTTAAAGTAGTTTAAATATTGTTATTGCAGTCTACGACGCTTGAGGTTTTGAGATCATTGGTATTTTTAATTTATTATTTAAACTTTCCATTATTACATTATAACTTGAAAATAACGTTCTTAAACAGTTTAATATGACAGTTATATGTATATATATATATGTATACATGTCCTATAATTAATAATGCAACGCCATCTACTAGATGCTACAACAAAGTCTCTTTAGAAATGGACGCTTATTTATCTTTACATTAAAATTACATTATTGTTGTTACATTTTTATGAAATGGAGTAATGACCTTATCGACTTTATTTTGCTTGGATTATGTTATATAATCCTCCGATTTAACAGTTGTTATCTACATTCTAACTCGCACGCAATCGCCATAAAATGTCCTTGTTTCTATTTCATTAAACACAATTCAACTTACGTATGTTGTATAGACTGTTGCTATAACAACAAATTCTCTCATTAAATCATCCTTTATGCCAGGTAGTGTAACCATGGTAACCCTGACGTTGATACATTGCTTGATAACCACCAGAAGTTTATTGTTTACCAGTAAATGTCTAGGACATTATCCAACAACAGATTAAATAATTGAGTAGAAAAAACATTCAAATGTTCAATCTGTTTGAAGAACCGCCAAATGAGTGCGCAGGAGTTGCATATTACTAATTATTTATTATCTCTTCTAGACATTTAATAGTATATTTCGAACCACATTTGACAGTAACGTTTTTTACTATGTGAGATATTATATTGGATAGAATTTCCAATACTTTAGTTTAGGACATCATTCACGCATAAATATTTACTGTCATGTACAATATCAGAAGTATTAAATTTAGTAGTTTCATGACGTCGCTCCACGAACAATCGTACACATTATGAGAAATATCTCTGCGGAATTTTTTTAATGGCTTAATTTATGGCATCACTCTACAAACAAACATACACATTATGAAAAGTATTACGTACGTTAATTTTCTCATAAATGTTTTAGTTTTAGCATCATTCTACAAACAAACGTCCACATTTTGAGAAGTTTTACCAAGTGCTAACTGACGACATCATTCCCGACATAAAAAATACATATAATGTAAGGTATTGCCTAGTACAGCATTTCCAATCACTCAACATTTTGAACCGAACAACTAGATATTACATCTCGAAGCCCGAACCTTACGATCCGCAGCCCAACATGCTAACAACTAAACCACGCTGAAACTCCCCTCAGACAAGAGTGAATATAACATGTTTTGCTTGCACATATAAAGTTTTTAAATAACATAAAAATATAATGTGTTACTTCACAACGAATATAAGTAACATATTGATATTTTTCAATGTCTAGTAATATTTGTTTGAAGTTAAGCACAAAGCTACACAATGCGTTCTCTGTGCTCTGCCCACGACGGGTATCGAAACCAGTTTTCTAGCGTTGTAAGTCCGCAGACAAGGTTTGATGTGAAGTCTTTCCGAAGCATACTAAGTATATATCAACAAAGATGTATTAAATATAGCTGAATTTGTTAAAGATGTACTGGTATTGAAGAGATAATATACATATACATTACGGTGTCTCATTTGAACTGTCCTTATTATACTATACAAACATTGTACTTAGTTTTTCATATTTTATGGTATTGATTTGACTTGATCCGACATCTTGGAATACAAACCCGGGCGAGAACTAGCGAATCGGATGGTTCAAAGCTCGAGCCGATTAAGTTGATGTTGTTAATGCTATTAACAGCTCAACTTTCTCAGTCTCTGTTGTAAATCAGATAACCCCAGTCCTGTAGATGTATTTATAGAAAAAACAACAACGTTTACTGCGTTACTTACACGTATGTTCCAAAGTTCTTTGTCTTATTTCAGTTGAAACAAGAGATAAATCTTTCCCACTCCTGACAGATGCCACGCCCACCTTTTATACACTGCCTTGAAACTTACAAACCCCAATATTTATTTGACGCGTATGTTTATAACCATTAGAAAGAGCTCATTTTACATTCTGTTGTTCTGAATTGGTGATCAGTTGTTGGGCGACCTGGGAGGGTCAGATTCTCAGCGGACTTTTTCCTCCCTCCTTAGTTATTTTTTAATAATCTGACAAATAACCCAACATTATTCTTGCACCAGATTTATGTGATGTATTATATTTTGTAAACACCGATTTTTCTTCACCTTTTCCGGTCCATGTCCCTGAATAACATGCTTGTATCATTTTGTTCTATCTTGCTCTTCTCTTAATTTAATCACATACACTCACGAACAGTTCACACTGAAGTATTTCGCTTCATTTGGTTGTACATGTTGGCAAACAGTTCAGTAACAAAACGTCACTCGTTTCATATGATATATCTACCAACGTGTATTTGACATAAAACCCTTTTAAATACACATTTGGTATCTAATTCTAAGTGATAATTTAAAGTCTAGTGTAGATGGTCTTGTTCTTGTAATAGAAACTTAGTGGAGAGAAACACTTAACTCTATCACCATCATGTAGAACATAGCGATGTATTTCAGTTAATCAATAATTTTTATATACATTTTTATCTATGAGTCTGTCTTTTATGGATTTAATCTTTGCATATTTGTGCAAGAATGTAGTATTTGTATATCTTGGTACTCTAAAAGCCATAGTTTTATGTGAATTTTGAATTGTTTGTAGTTTTTTAAGATGTGTATTTGCAACATTTGTTCATGCGGGGAATGAATGCATTGTCAGTTACAGTTGAATATATTGTTTATATATCTTAATTATGTTCTCTGTTGTTGCTCTTGTATTTTTACCTGTTAATATTTTGCTTGTTGCCACACTTTGTTGTTTATTTCTGGTTAATTTACAATCATAAGTTATTCCTAAGAACTTAGTTGATAGAAAGACATTAAGAAGAACTCCGTTTAGACATAGTTTGAATGGGTTCCTATGAGCTTTAATCGAATTTGAAAATAAAATTAGTTTTGTTTTAGGAACATTAATCCAGATTCTACATTTTTGACAGTATTCTACTATTTGATTTCGTATTGTTTGTAAATTAGTAGATGCTAATGAGAGTGTAACTGAGCTCTTGCATATTGCCACATCGTCTGCAAATTGAGAAGTTAAATTAAAATTTGGATCATTTAAAAGCATGTCGTTTACATACATGATGAAGAGGATAGGACTAACTACCCCTCCCTGGGGGACACCAGCCTCAGGAGTAAAGAACTCCGAGTAAGTGCTCTCCGCATTTACTCCACATTTTCTATTATCCAGGAAATTTGATAACCAGGCAATAACTTCTGTTGGTAAATCCATATCTTTTAACTTAAACCTTAATACATTGTGCCATACAGTATCGAATTATATCTCAAGCAAGAGACGGTTCATTTCTTATTATTAGAGCTATCAACTATGGTTTCAGTTGTTTGCCGAAATTTTCTGAAACCATTTTGCACTTCGGGAAATTTTGATGTGATCTCCAGAAGAGTTGAGATCCTATTACTACTAATTCTCTCTAACATTTTGCCTAAACAACTAGTTAAACTAATCGATCTGTAGCTGCCTGATTTATTCGCTGGTTTTTCTTCCTTTAAAAACATAAGAACATTGGCTTGCTCCCAAGAAGCTGGGATATACCCAGAGTTTAGGGATAGATTAAATAAAGTTGTTAGATGTACAGTTTCTGAGTACTTTTCTTTAATAGGATAGCTTGTATTTTATTTTCTTCCGGTGCTTTATTTTTCGTTTGTTTTATAGATAAGATTACTTCAATGTTTGTTATTGTACTTGTGATTTTGTGTGCATAATCATTATTGTTTATATGTTGATTTTGAAGATTAATTGAAGGAGCAGGGAATTTTGGCGAATAAATGTGTTTATTTTGTTCTACGAATTCATTTACCTTATTATAAAAGTGAGTATCCATATCTGGTTCATTGTGTGTTTTAAAAGTTTTATTTAATTGTTCATTAAAAACTTCTGCTTATTGTTTATTAGTATAAGCTATTTTATTTTTATGATATGGGATTGGATATTTCTTGTGTGTGTTCTGGTTGTTCGTGAATCCTCCAAAATTTTTCAGAATCTGTACGGTCATTTAATTGTGAACAGTAATTGTCCCAGCTATCTTGTTTTAATTGTTTAATTTCTTTTCTTATTTGATTTCTTAATGAGTTAATGTAAGATTTGATATTTGGATAATTTCATATATTGTCTTCTGAGTTACTGACGTACTTTAATTATGTTTAAAATCTGTGTGTGAAGTTGTCATTTAGGTTTAGTATAGTATTTTTGTTCTTTATGTACTGACTTTTCTGCAGCTTTTATTAGGCACTCAGTAATTATTTTACAATAATAATCAATATCTGATTGTTTTTAGGCAGTTTTAATGGTTGAATTTGGTAATAAATTATCTAAGAAGTTAGTATATTTAACCCAATTGACTTTTTGATAACCAAATTTTAGTTGTGTTATTGGTTTATTATAATGGGGGGGGGGCGAGATCTAAGACATGTTATAGGTAGGTAATCACTATCTACATCATTACCAACATAGAAGTTAGAACACTTATTACTGATTACAGATGAGCTGATACAGAGGTCTAAAATACCACTAGACAGATGTGAATCACTTGCGTGAGTAGGGGTGTTGTCATTTAACAACACACAGTCGGTATTTTCAAGAAAATCAAACAATTTTCTTCCATTTTGAGTAGTTTTCCTACAACCAAAATTTTTATGTTTACTATTAAGATCTCCTATGATTATTATATTTCTATTATGTTGTCTGAGTTTATTTACTTGAATATCAATTGTTTTTGTAGGAGAACAATAAATTCCTGCAATGGCAATAGTATTTTAATTCAATAAATTTACATATATTATTATATGTTCATTCTTAGATTCAATTTCTATGTGTGTCACAGAGAGAATAGATTGTATAATAAAGTTACATCCCTGTTAGGGGCATTTCTGTTTAATCTGTCAAATCTTATATTATTACTAGCCGTCTTTCCCCTGCGTTGCCCGGGTATTACCTGAATAGGGGGCCGTTGTTTAGCTGTTTTTAAACACTTATAATGATTGCCACTTCATTTGTAGTTGGGGCATTGGATCTTCGTTCATGTTCACCAATTGGTATCCTGTCGGCCCTGATGACAATTTTGTGGTCTGGTGACTGAAGACGCTCCATGGCATACTTAAAGCTTTGCACATAATTGTTTGAGTCTTGCAACATTTCTTGTAGAGATGTGACGATTTTAATTTTCAGCCCAGGTATGTTGTGGTATCGTTACTGAGCCTGTTCCTCCAACAAAGCATTATTGTAGAAATTGTGGAGATTAATTTGGCAGAGTCTGAAGGGAAGGATTCTAAGACATGCCTGGCCCTAAACGTGCGCATGAAGCCTTGCTCCCTGACTTCTTGGGTGGTCCCAAAAGACGTCATTTGAAAGCAGTTGTTGTATTTTCTGTTGAAAGTGTTTATCTCAGGGCTGCTTCCAATTATTAAATCATTCAGTAATTCTGGAGGTTCTTGCAATGGTTCAAGTTTTACATTGCCAGCAGAACAGCACATTCCAGGTATTTTCCCTTTCCATTTCGTGATTGTAGTTGAAGGCAGCTTTTTCCAAGTTCAGACCTCAATTAGAATGGTATCTTTCTATATTTACTTTCCGACGAAAGTCTCGTGTTCTTAATGTTTCTTGTGAACGGCGCTCTACATGGCGGATCCCGTCACTGTCTCTGAGAAATTGCCGCTCTTGCTCAGTCTCGACTTGACGATGATCAACTTGTCTTTTTCGTTGGCTGTCAAGGGGTATTTCCCTTTCTTGTAGAGTCTCACTCTGTCGCTTTTGTTGCTTGTGACAAGCAAACGGAATTGTTTTTACTTTTTCTTGACATTATACTCTGAGGTACATAATCAGCGTCAGAAATGTTTATCATACCTAACTCCTCTCTTTCCTCCCAAAATAAAGTGAATAAAAACCAATTTATCTTTGCAGAATTTCGCGGGTTCAACTCGTCTATTCTATAGAAAAGTTAATCCTGTTTGTCAGTAGACACAACAACGTTTGATGGATTTTTATTGACACCATAATGGCAGCACACCTCTCTATAAAATAGACATACATTTTTCTGACGTCATTTCCACTTAAATCAGACGAAAAATCCGTTTTTTTGTGTGTGTGGAAAAAATTAGATTACAAAGTTTTCATTGACACTAAAAATGTGACGTCAGAGACATTAAACCTGGAGTATGCCTGGACTGTTATTTTTAGTTAACATGGTTTCAGTTGTAAATAAAATATCGGGATGTACTTGAGTTATTAAATCTTCGATCTCGTGCCTCTTGGAAGCAAGACCACACTGGATGTTAACATGTTGAACTATAAATGTTTATTTTAGAAAAGCGCTCATGAATTTTGTGCTATGAACGGTGTAATGGGTGGTATATGTTTTTTTGGCTATGTTTATGATTGCGATGATGCAATCTAGTTTGTTCTGTGGATTTTGATATTATATCATGAAATCCATAAATGTGTTCTTAATAGCCTCAATAATTGGACTATGTTCTGTAGTGTTGTTACTGGTATTTTGTGTTTCTTCTTCTTGTTGATTTGTTTGTTGTGTGTTTGGTTTGCTAGTACTTGTTTTGGGTTCATTACTTTTATTGGTTTGTGTTTTACTTGTAGATTTGTTATGTGTGTTTTTTCATTGCGTTTGCGTATGTTAGAGTAAGAGTTTGTTGCGTGACTGGAGTTGGAAGTAAAAGTAATTTTAATATGTTGTGTTTGTGTTGTTTGTGTGGTTTGAGGAGTAGTTTCCGTGCTATTATGGTTAGCATTGTATATTCTTGTTTTAACGTCTTTTTATTTTTGGCAACCTTTATAGTTTGCCGTGTGTTTCTGTTTACAGTTACAACATAGTGGGTTAGCATTTTCCTTTTTATAATTTGAGATGTGATGATCTCCAACACAACGTGGAAGAGATTTGCATGCAGCAGGTATATGACCGTTGCGTTGGCAATTAAAATATTGCGTAATTACTACGGCAGGTGTTTTAGTTTTTTCCACATCGAATATCTAATATCAAAGTCTGATACCGTTTGCGAACAAACCCTTGATATCTTGAGTGGCGTCTGTATGCACTTTAATAATGTTTGTTGAGTTCTGCCGGAGATTATTCTCTACACTATTGTGTAGGAAACTCCATTTTGTTCAAGTTCTTCTAGTATCTGTTGTGTTTCAATCGAGTAATGTATGCTTCTTATAATGAAAGAATGAGTGTTTGTCCTCATCCCTGGTAAATTAATTTTAATATTATCTGGGCTGAAAGCGCCTTTTCGCCATTGTTTAAGCAGGCTATTTAGGTCCTTTGGTTCTGCAGTTTTTATAAGGACTACGCTATTTGTCAAACATTTAATTGTTGTTATATTTGTGTCTGGTTTTGTGCTTCCTAATTTCTGAGGCTAGTTGCGGTGAGAGCCAGACATTTCCTCAATTATGATAGCATACTTTGCCGGTTCTCTCTTTTCTTTTACAGTGTTTGTTTTAATATTTTCAGTGGTTTTTGCCGTGTTTTCTTAACAGTTGTAAATATCTTTTGTGTGTGTGTGTGTGTGTATCTTCAGTGTTTTGTGTTTAACTGCCAGAGTGGCGTTGTTCTTGAAGTATCGGAGACCAAAACCTTCGTCTTCATGGTGTTTTTAGTCGTGTTGTTGTTCTCAACAACTGAAGGCACAGTTCTCTTTTATATTATTCTTCCTGTTGTTTTCTGTTGTGGAATTTACTTTCTTTCTGAGACTGATAAGGGTTATCGAACTTATTAAAGGAATAGTTTCACTGGCCTCGACCAGTGAAGGTTACTATCCAACACGATGTGGTTGTGTCGAAGTTAGGCTCGTTGTAGCATAGATATTGTTTTTAAGTTAGGCATAAAAAGGAGAACGAGTTTCCAAATGATTAAGAGAACAGGTATAAAACACGTTTTAATAGTGAGACAGTCAGCGCGTGAATCCACTCATTTTGCATTGGTTGGTTCGCTGGATCAGTATTTGGTCGCTTTCTCACGACCTGGGAGGGGCAGGTTAAACCAAACCTCTTCCTCCCTCCTTAACTGTTTTGATGTATAAAACTGTCAAAATGCTTTAATAATGTATATGAAATTGGAGTACATAAGAGTACACCAATTATTTCTTCCTCTTTTCGGAGCTATGTCCTTTCATATTATCCTATGTATACTCTCTCTCTTCTCCGGATCGGGATTTAGATCATCGACCTGGGAGGGTCAGGTTCAGGTAGGCCTCTTCCTCCCTTCTGTACAGTTGTTATAGCTTTTTTCTATGGTTAAGGTAGACCTCTTACTCCCTTCTGTACAGTTGTTATAGCTTTTTTCTATGGTTCAGGTAGACCTCTTCCTCCCTTCTGTACAGTTGTTATAGCTTTTTTCTATGGTTCAGGTAGACCTCTTCCTCCCTTCTGTACAGTTGTTATAGCTTTTTCCAATGGTTCAGGTAGACCTCTTCCTCCCTTCTGTACAGTTGTTATAGCTTTTTTCTATGGTTCAGGTTTTTTGGTTGGCTGGTTTGATATGGGGTTGATGTATTTCTGTTAGTACTTTCCTTTCCTATGTATACTATAACCCAACAATGGTTATTTCAAAATTGGCGCTAAGTTGTTGTCATCAGAAAGATATAACTGCCGTAGTATTGTTGGTTGCTTTGTTCACGATAACACTTACGGTTGTTTCTTACCTAAATATGTTATAGTTAGAGAGATAGTTCAATTGTATTTAGGTTTTACTTTTATATCTTACTTAATTATGTTTTAAAATGCATAACTGAGAGGTTTAAACATTTGTTCTTTTAGTCCATTGTCACATAAAGTGCCGTTCGAGTTTGTAATACGAGAAGTATAGCTTCTTTGACGGTGAACGCGTATGTATTATAAAACATAATGCCTGCGGATATCACACTGAACCAATGTCAACAAACACGAATCTACCCTGACGACAGGAGATAGTGTAATGTCATTCACTCTTTTAATCGTGAATCTCAATAGGCACTAGTATGTCGCCATTTTTGTGTGAACGTGGGCCTAATATGTATTAATACATCATTTCACACTCGTAAACACTGAATGCTGTTTGATATTATGAACTTATAATCGAATGTAGTTAAGATAACTATATCAAAAGTAGAAGAACGAAATTAATCTTCATATGAATTCATTATAACAAGCCAACTAAAAAAACTTGATAAAAATTATAAATACATCAAAAGAATAGTAAAGCTTATAATAACGAAATTGTGTTGAATCAATAGTAGTTGGGTACCCTTCGGTTGGGGTAACACAAGAACTGAACTAACACTAAGTAAATAATGAAAGTTAAGGGAATCATAACCCTAAATAGCATTCTTTAATTCACTACCGCCCCCCAGTGGCACAGCGGTATGTCTGCGGGCTTACAACGCTAGAAACTGGGTTTCGATACCCGTGGTGGGCAGAGCACAGATAGCCCATTGTGTAGCTTTGTGCATAAATTCAAACAAACAAACAAACTCACTACCATTATTATTGTCATTTAGACCATATTGTTAGATGTATATTTGAAAACAGTATTGTAAAATTATATCGGATTCCTTTGGATAATTCTTCAAAAAAACGTTAAACTGAGTGACCATAGGTATTACACGGATGCCCTAAAAGACAGTAATATGATGGAATCCATGTCAAACGCTTCTCGTGCAACTTGAAACCCAAACTTTTAATGTGGAATTATTTTATTGGAATGCCATTTTTTGTAGTTATATATGTTGATTATTTCAACGTAAAAAGGTAAAGAAACTAGGCAGTAGAAGTGCTGACAGTTTTAAGGCATCACTGATTATCTAAACTAAGGAACAAGGCAGAAGAAGTGCTGACAGTTTTAAGGCATCACTGATTATCTAAACTACAAACTAGGCAGTATAAGTTCTGCACTTTCTAATAGTTTCAAAGCATCACTGATTATCTAAACTATGAAACTAGGCAGTAGAAATTCTGCACGCTCTGACAGTTTTAAGGCATCGCTGATTATCTAAACTACACATGTATTTTACAAGTACCAGCCTTTGTCTCTATTAATCCTGCGTTTATCGTATTTACAGATAAGCCGGATTAGAATAGACATGATTATCTTGAATTGTTCATAACGTCGCTCTTGTTGTCATTGAAAACAATATGTTTTTGTACGTTATAATCAGTTTCACTAAATTTCGAAACGTGAGACTATATCCGAAACATTTTGAAATTATTCTTCATTTAAGTTCATAAAAAATGCTTTGCTTAGGATAACATCGGGATTGTGTTATAACTGGATATTAATGTTTCTGCTGTTTTCACAGCCTGTCATGTGAAAACAAAGAAAAATAGATAGAAACACAATACGTTACTGTTGAAATATTAACAAAGATATCTTCTTTATCGTAAGGCGCTGTTGAGCGTACTTTAGTCCGCTTTCCTGTTTCCTATACTTATTAAAACATTAAGAACAAATGCGTCGGTAGCTTTCTGAAAGGTCTCTGTTCGTTGAAATGGCCTGCAGCACAATCAACTTTCTTCTGTCAGTGCTAAGACCTTCTGTTCTTTTGGGCTTGCTAGTTAATGAACCGTAATCGAATGGTTTCAGGTACCAGATGTTGACGTTCCCTGCCAATAAACTCAGAGGAAAAAAAAAGAAGACAGAAAGAGAAAGAATACGATGTGAACAAACGGCAGTACTACCTACATTTTTAAGTGAATGAGAAGTTATTATAAGAGCATGAGAAGCTTATATCAAACGTGCGGTTAGTTTCCCAGCCTTCCTCCGCCTTCTGTTTGAACTGAAACATATTAGCTATTATATATAAATCTAGTGGTACGTAAAATCTTATAGTTTCATTCTTGATTGCTGCAATGTTTTGTATCCAGAAAGGGGACTATTTATCTGCATTACAAATACATTGTTGTACTTATTTTTAATATAACAATATAGTTAAAGTATTACAATATATATATAGGATAATAGCCCACATCGCTTAGTAACAATGTTTCTCATCAAAGATGTTAATATCATTTTTGAAACGTTTTTACTGCAACTATAACAGAAACTAATAAATTTTACCTCATTTTAAAAGCTTTAAAGTGGGCTAAATTCTAGTAAAAACAAACATTTCTTTTATAAACAAAATAAGGCTTATTTTACTTTAACTAACTTTAATGATTTTGTGTCTCTCAATTAGTAAATAATTCGTTTAGTTTTACTTTTGTAAAAGCAAAACAAGTTGAGACTTTCATGTTTTGTCGGAGCAATCTGAAACTGTTAATATGTTTAGTTATTTTAATTATAATTGATCGTATGTCTCAGGTTCCTTGTGTTATTGCTTGGAGTGTCTTGGCTTGGTCACTGCATTTAAATGAATGATCTGTTCTTTTGCATTTCTGAGTGGCGTTAAGGCAACCTTGAAGTGCTTTGTGACGCATATAAATTGACTTTTTTGCAATTGAACCACGCCCTTTTCAGTGAGACCACATGTTTTGTGCATTTCCTACTGCCAAAAGGAGATAGAAAATGCAGAGTGTGTGTGTGTGTGTGTTTATTTTTGCCTTCAACCTGTTGCTTCTCCAGTTGTTTACTTTGTATTTGCTATAAGGACAATACGAATTGTGGGCGCGGATCAAGGCACTTCTGATTTTTTGCGAAGTTTCGCGCAAAGCTACTCGAAGACTATCTGTGCTAGTCGTCCCTAATTTAGAAGTGATAAACTAGAGGGAAGGCAGCTAATCAATAACATCAAAGAAAAAGTGAGATTAACCGTCACATTATAACGCTTCTACGACTGAAAGGGCGAACATATTCGGTGAAGGAATTCGAACCCGCGACCCATAGATTACGAGTTAAGTTTCTAACCACTTAGCCATCCCAGGCATAGAACTTCTGCTACATGTGTTTGTATAACAACTTTTGTTTTTGAAACTTATGTAAAATCTTGACTTTATTTAACGTTATACACGTAGTTACAATTGTAAATCTTGAGGAATATTAAGCGAAAAAATAATAAGACGTATATTTCGAATGTTTACCACACAAAACAAATAGGCTAACGTCGCTTTACAATTTACTGTAGAATTCAATTATCTTTAGAGTTTTAATTTTTTTAGAAGATTAACTGTAATAACTACATTTTGTTTCAAAATTTTATCTAATTATATTTCTAAATGATCTTCATTTCAACATAACCGTCACTAAATCGCTCCAAGCGCAGATTTTCAATCTTCAGGAACATTAAAATTAATTGACCTTTACAATTTTATCTAAGTCGTCAAACTACATCAGACAGCTATGCTCTATTTTACCACAATGTAAGTTAGATACTTTAATAAATCCAGTTATCTAAAGTACACTGACAAGGCATGATCAACGTAATTGGGATTAAGATCAGTTAAGACAAATGTGACAAAAAGGATCAGCAATCAAGCATATCTTTAATCACGTCTATTAGAGCTACTTCTCAAGCTTCATTCATTACTTTAACCACGTCATTTATAACTACTTCTCAAGCTTCAATCATTACTTTAACCACGTCTGCTAGAGCTACTTCTCAAGCTTCAGTCATTACTTTAACCACGTTTATTAGAGCTACTTCTCAAGCTTCAGTCATTACTTTAACCACGTCTATTAGAGCTACTTCTCAAGCTTCAGTCATTACTTTAACCACGTCATTTATAGCTACTTCTCAAGCTTCAGTCATTACTTTAACCACGTCTATTAGAACTACTTCTCAAGCTTCAGCCATTACTTTAACCCCATCTATTAGAGCTATTTCTCAAGCTTCAGTCATTACTTTAACCACGTGTATTAGAACTATTTCTCAAGCTTCAATGTTTAACTCAAAACATACAGTAACAATAATATTGTTGACACTACTGAGGATTTGTTTTTTTCTATTCTCTCCTACATTTCACATAATAATATCAATTTAGTACATATTAACTTACAGTTCAGACATATAACTTTTTCTCAGGTAGGTTTCATTACAACTGATTATCATCTGCCGAGTTTTATATAATTTCAAACTTTGTTTGTTTTTCAGAAAAATAGTGTCAATGTAAATAATCAAGATTTCTTATGTTTTAGTACATCAACCATCCAGAATGTTCTCTTTTCAGAAGCATTTTCGTATCTTTGTTGGCAGTAATGCAATAAGACCCAATTTATATCAAAATCACTGAGTTCAATTAATCTATTTAACGTTCCAGATTACAGATATATGTATAGATAGATAGGAAATTATATTATCGTCGTATCGTACATATTGACGTTAGAATACGTAATATAACAAAGGACAGTTTTATTTTGTATCAGATCAAAGACTACTGGAGCAATTTCCTGGGCTTAATATTCACTTCCTGAAATAAGAAAACCCTTATGGATGGTAGATTCCACGGGTTTGGTGGCGACCTCGGTCGACTTGAAAACATATGAATCCATTTCACGTAAACAGGGAACTCCACCAACTTATCCAACTTTCTTTCTTTCTATTAGTCCACACAAGTAAACGAGATCAATACCATTGAATACATTATTGACTCGTGCATACGGAGTGGAAATTGGAAGCAGACCTCCGTTTCCTGAACTCTGGCTTCAGAATTCCAAATAAGAGTTCAAGAAATAATAAAAGGCCAACTTTAGTACAGTATTGTATTGCTATAGAAACAAATCTGCTTTAGGCATTCCATGTTTATGACATGACTTAAAGTGTATTTGGTTTTGTTTCGCCGAGTATGCTTACACTAGTCTTTTTCTACCGCGTTTTCTATGCTACAGGAGCCTAGAGCTTTGAAACGGAATGTACATGTAAAAAATTGTTTGTTTTGTTTGTAATTAAGCACAAAGCTACACGATGGGCTATCTGTGCTCTGCCCACAACGGGTATCGGAACCCGGATTCTAGCGTTGTAAGTCTGCAGACATACCGCTGTACCACTGGGGGGCGCATGTAAAAATACAAAATTAATTTTAAATATATTTTGTTTCTCGGCGAGAAAATACTTTTGAGGGGGGGGGGGTTCTATTTGATAATCGTGCACGAGTTCTACAGGTTCTAGAGGAAGACAGCATACATTTGCAATGAAAACATGTCTTGCATATAATTTAAATATTATAGCAAAGGTATATACTGTAATAAGAAACATAATGGTAGTTTTAAAAGATCATTTGCATCTTTCGAATACTTTTATTATTCAATCTCTTTCAAATCATTTTCAAGAGATATTTTGAATTTAAAAACGTAATTGATTTATAATAAACAGTAAATAAATCATCCAAAAAATCAAATCAAAAATTTGAGAGTATTATTAAATGTCTGACCTATGGGTGAGTAATGGACATCAAATCTAGTTTTGGTTAGACATATTTATAATTTACATGCTGTAATTAATAATAAAATGTTTATCATAAGTGTGTATAAATTTAACAGCTAATAACTGAAACATTATTTTGTATTTTTAATTTTTAAATCATTATTGCAGAGTTTTCTTAGTATATATGTATGTATACAAGTTCCTGAACAACGCTAAATGTTTAATTTTTAAGAAGATAAATTCAGTGAAATATGCCTATTTTTTAAGCACAAACTGCACTGGGAATGGGCTATTTGTGTTGCTTAGGGATGCAGACATCAAACTACGAATTTTGATATAAAAAACCTCTAAAGTTTACCGCTAGACCACAGGGAAGCAAAGTAAAATGTGTACTTTGTTTTTTTCAATAAGGTTCACTTATGAAACGGTAAATCCCCCGATTTTAACATGTTTGCACAACGTTGCTCATAAGGTCTAGAATAAATATCTGAAGTTTATACAATTAGTAATATTGGATTTATAAAAATAAAAAGTAGTTCCAAGGGCAGCAAGGAAATCAGAACAATGATATTCCCTTTATTGTTTGTTTTTAATTATGCACAAAGCTACACAATGGGCTATCTGTGCTCTGCCCACCACGGGTATCGAAACCCGGTTTCTAGCGTTGTAAGTCCGCAGACATACCGCTGTGTCACTGGGGGGCCTACCCTTTATTAGGTCGGTCTGATTTATTTTCGTAGCTTTTCGATACTATATAATTATTTGTACTGCAAATATTTTCCAAGTATATATATATATATATTATACGTAAATATGCCTCGTGCGTCCAGGGACATATCCTGTCCTTGAACGCACAGTTTTAATCGATAAAAACGTTTCTAAGAGGTAGGTCAGACATTTATCAAAATGTATTTTACATTTTAGTTCCAAAGTATCGAAACTTTCGGTGTTTTTGATATTTGATTTCACTGTCTGTATCTGCGCGATACATTCTATTGTACCGTTCCTATTAAAAGGTCAGTGAAATAAATAAGTAGTCATTGTCCAATTTTGTAGACACCTAGTGCACATTTTATTACATGAAATTAACTAGAATACACTGAATTGATAGTTTAGTTAGTTCTGTTTGTTTGTAGTTAAGCACAAAGCTACACAATCGGCTATCTGTGCTCTGCCCACCACGGGTATCGAAACCCGAATTCTAGCATTGTAAGTGGGCAGACATACCGCTTTGCCACTGGGGGGCAGTTAGTTTTGTGCCAGAAAGTTAAATTATCTTTCTTTACATTATTCTTAACTGTTTGACAGAAGGGATAGTGAATGAAAATATAATAACAGCATTCTATTCGTTTATCGTCTCTTGAAATACTGAGATCATTCAATTCGTAAAACAAATACTTTCTGTGAACTGGAGAAACTAACAGTATTGTTTTTGTTTCCAATTTTCTCTTGAACCGTTATCTTGCATTAACATTGCAACTAATAAACTTATTTAGTTCATTTAGGAATAAGAATAGTCACTTAAGAAATCTGTGAATAATGTTGTTTGAATTTCTTTTTACGTTTAAACCCGTCTAATTAATTTAATCGCTGAATGATTTTTCAAAGATGATGTATAATCATCTTTTTTAACTTTTTTTAGGAAGGCTGGTAATGTTTTTTTTTAACTTCAGTAATATTCCTATTAACTTTGTCAGTCATATAAATGTTGTTTTCGAACTGTAATGTAGCCTTTTTCATTTCTGAGTCAGTGTACATACTTCTTAAGTAATTAATAGAGGTCGTATAAAACAAATTAATTAAACTTTATATAATCAAAAAAGTTAGAAAAATTCTAAAATTTGCTGCATCAGTAAATACTTTAACAGATAAACTTACTTTGTGCACTAGGGTACTATGAATATTCTATGTGTACAGGTATTTCCCGATTTACGAACATTCGGTTTACGTTTTCCGCTATAACGGAATTAACTTTTATGGGCATCTTTTTCGATTTGCGTTCGCATTTTTTACTATGACGATAATTTACGTAAAAGTCGTTAGAAAATTCTGCCCTTCGAAGATCGCCAGTAACCATTGTAGCATCTCCCTCTTCCCGTCATCTCGACAAGCAAAGTAACAACTACATCTTGACAAGTACATTACACTTCATTTTGTATTTCGTTAATGAAAATGTCTTTTTATTTCAGGTTTTTGTTTTGTTACTTGTAACAGCATTTTTCTTACGTTGTAGTGGAAAAAAATGTTAAGTTAATGTGGCCCAAAATTTTGGGTCAGAAACGCTTCCCATATTTTTTACCTTTAAAATAATGGGAGAAGCGTTTTCGATTTACGCTTTTTCCTTATAAGTTAAGTTCTCCAAGAACGTCCCTTTCGTAAATCGAGGGATGTATGTACAATGGTACTAGTAAATGTACTTTGTGCGCTAGAGCACTTGGAAACTTATTTTGTGTACAAGGTTATTAGTATTTTCTTACAGAGAAGTGGAAGTAATGTATATAATAACATTTACTATGGAGTTTACTACATAACAAACTAACATTGTATGACTTCATATTATAATTCATACTTAACTGACTGTACTGACATTTTTATAACACACATAAGTCTTTAGTAACACAATTTGAATGTTTTTACTGGAATAACATATTTTATCGGGTAGGAGTAGAGGTGATAATCTTAAAGCTCACAGGTACACTTCTAAGTAGTAAAAAAACTAAAATTTAGCGAAAATTACTACAGGGTATGCTCCCAGGTTCGTTCCAAGTTTCAACAAAGCCACGGACTATGCATTTTCAACGTAAACGCCTAAATACCTCAAACTGCCTTAAATTTTATTAATTTCTTCTTGCAGTGCGTCCTCATGTGGATAATCGGTAAGTTTACGACGCTAAAATCTGGGGG
>NW_013666743.1:129584-133645 GCF_000517525.1 Limulus polyphemus
GGGGGGGGGGGGGGGGGGGTTCGATTCCCAGCTGTGGACAGGGCGTGGATAGCTCAGTGTATAACTTTGCACTAAACAAAACAAGAACCTTTTAGTGCAGATGGCTTTACAAATTATTTTATTCAACATTCAATTTTCCCGTCTTTCTACTGTAATAGTATAGTCAGTTAAAGGTGTTAAAACTAAAAACTCTCAGCGCTCCCGCTTTAAGTTCATTAAGCACGTTTGTTTTCACTCAATGCACAATTTAGTTTTAGATAGTTTTGTTCAATGGAAGCCTCAATAAACTTGTAAAAGCATTTGTATCATTGAGATAATATACTAGATCTGTAGAACAAAATAAACGTCTAATAATGCAAAATCGGTTTAGAAAAACTTACAGATAAAGTTAATCGTAAAATAAATACTATATTGAAATATAAAGACAACTTTTACAATTTATGATTATAATAACAATTGGATATTGTTTAGATATTTTCAAATGTCTTTAGTTTCAATTCGATACTAGATGAGAACTTGTGAAAAATAAAACAAAAGAATGATTATCTAGTAAAGAAACTAATAAAAAATAAATACAAATTTTGTTTATGAAGTAGAGATTTTCAATTTCTCTGTTCTTACTCTGTAAGACTGCAACTGTGAATTATATTAATACTTCAACACTGCAGTAATGATTAATATTTTTACGTTTTCACTTAAAATGTATGTAATTTTTAGTTGTGAATAAATGTATATATAGAGAGATGATTTTAAGGAATGTTTTTACTTCATATACTAATGTGCACTTTATTCAATCAGAGTTGTGAAGAAGTTTAGCTAGACCTAAACATAAACTTACTTAAAATGTAACAAAGATTAAAACAAAGCTACCATCTTACCACCATCATGCTGCTGTACTTCTATTGCACGTTTAAAGTTTTGCAACAATTCGAGAAACGTGAGACATGAGACAGCGTGTAACAGAAACAATTTGTCAAACTTTTTGCCATGATGTAAAATCAATATGATATGGCAGTTGGTGTTATGAGATTCAGCTGTTTTATAAATGTAATACCTTTGTCAGATATACATATACATTCAATCTATATTACCTTGCATACAGTTTCTGCTTTGTTTGTCTCACCTGTGCGTATATTTACCTTTATGAGGCTATCACAGTCGTATAAAATATATAGAGACCTGTATATATACTTACCTGTGTGATTATCAGAATTGTGTACAAGTTTAGCTAGACCTAAAACTATAATTACTTGTGTGATCATCAGAACTGTGGGGAAGTTTAGCTAGACCTAAACCTATACTTCCTTGTTTGATTACCAGAGTTGTGGTGAAGTTTAGCTGGACCTAAATCTATACTTATTTGTTTGTTTACCAGAGTTGTAGTGAAGTTTAGTTGGACCTAAACATATACTTACCTGTGTGATTATCAGAATTGTGGAAAAGTTTAGCTAGACCTAAAACTATAATTACTTGTGTGATTATCAGAACTGTGGGGAAGTTTAGCTAGATCTAAACCTATACTTCCTTGTTTGATTACCAGAGTTTTGGTGAAGTTTAGCTGGACCTAAACATATACTTGTTTGTGTGATTATCAGAACTGTGGAGAAGTTTAGCTGGACCTAACCCTATAGTTCCTTGTTTGATTATCAGAACTGTGGAGAAGTTTAGCTGGACCTAAAACTATAATTACTTGTGTGATTATCAGAACTGTGGAGAAGTTTAGCTGGACCTAAACATATAATTACTTGTGTGATTATCAGAACTGTGGGGAAGTTTAGCTGGACCTAAACATGTACTTGCTTGTGTAATCATCAAAACTGATACGTTCTAGGTATTTACTTTGTCTGAAGTAAAGTAGTCATCTAGAGGTATGAAAAGTTTACTCCCAAAGCATTTAAAGGTATTTTATGGTTGAAAATAAGATTATTTTAGATAATAGATTTGATAAATGTGTTCTAAGGACTTTTTTTAGTGTATTGTAGATGTTATATTTTTTCTCAGATGTACATGTATGCAATACTTAACATACAAGCCACCATATATTTTGATGTATTTTTAATTATACGTGTACAATTTTAATGGAAGCATTTCATGGATTGTAGAACTAACTCTTAAATTCTACCATTTGTATTAAGTTAAGTTCAATATTAAGCGGTATTATATGGAGCTAGTATTTGCCCAAGGTAATTATTTTAATAATACAAACATTGTCAACCAAACTGTCAGAAATTATAAATGGTGTATTAGCAGTGACTGGTATAAAAATACGTCATCGAGGGACTGTAAAATACTACGTCTGATATGAAAAGAATTTTTCGTTTTACTGATAGTAAAGTCAGTGAGAAATGTTTATCAAGGGAAATTTAGATAGAATGAAAGAAGATATTAAACAGCTTAGTTATGTAGAATTATAATATTTTATTGGTTGCCGTTACCTTGGCAGCCAAGCCTTATTCTCATTACTTTACAAGAGAACCATCATCCACTCTAAGAAATTAGATACAAGCAGTCAATAAAATTTCAACCATCTTAGAAACATCTTTAACGTGCTAATAAAAGTAATGCACTTCCCTATAATTTATTTCTAATTCCTCCTTGTTGCAGATGCCTGCTCGCCAAACATGTAGATATTACATGCTACAGAGGACTATTTAACTAAGTGTTAACGTCAAATCTGCTTGTCCATATGTTGACCATGTTAATTTAGAAGATACATCACTCACTTAGCCATTTACCCAGTTATTAAAACCTCTTAAAATGGACATATACGATAGCTGTGGATTGTACAGCTTGGTATTAGAACGTCTGAAGTTGAGAATATAAAGGCACATGGGGATAGTACACATGTGTTTCCTTGACTTAACGAGAGGGGGCTTTGGGTTATAATAATATATTTGTCTTTAGATTGTTATCTGAGACTTTAATTTATTGATATATATATATAAGTGTGTGTGTGTGTGATCATGGCAGTAGACTGGGATGTCCCTCGCGAGTTTAACTAAACTAAGACTATCACGTGACTCTCTGTACACACACATACACATATATATGGTTTTACTTACAGCGAAAAAATGCTTCTTTTGTAAATTTGGCACAAGGAACTGAAAGAAAGTGTTCCTTCTTTTTTTTCTGGGTGGATATGAGGTCTTATAATTACATTTTATAACTATCCTAATCACTACTTGTTTCTGTGAATTTTGATTGATTTGAGAGCGCTGAATTCTGTCTGCAAAAGTGTAATATTACTATTATACAGTTAAATAATTTAGTAGTTACATCTTGAGAATTGAAAACGTTTTTGTAGAGTTCTTACTCTAGGGTTCGCAGTCACAAACGACGAAATTTAATCTAGCGTTTTAATGTTAACGTTTCGTCCATTCGGCGTTACTATGGTTACCATAAAGCTCATTGTTTTGAGCGAAAATGTATTATGTACACGTATAGTTCCGTTTGTTAGTACTTGAAAATTGAACTATCGTTATGCGTTTATTTTGTACATTGTAAAACAGTTATATAAAATAAGTTCAAGAATTGGTTTAATTCAAGTTCCTTTTTTCGAGGTGAACAAGTAATCCTTACACTTGCTAATCAGGTCTGACGGATAAGGTAGCAACAGCACACGATCTCATCGACCTTCAAATGCCTCGAGGTCGTTATTCGCACCACGGTTTCAAGCAATAAGGTATAAAATACTAAAATTAACTTAAAGATAATACTTCCAAATGAGTTCATACTAAGACATTACTTTGTATTACATTCTACACAGCCTCGGCTACTATAGTATTATAATTACATGTTCTTGAGAAATATTAACTGCAGTTAAAATATTTAATTAAATGTAGAAAGAATTTCAATTTCAAATAAAAGTACTTCGCTTCAATTAGCTCGCTTCTACACTAAAAAATAAAACGTTTGTTTGTTTGTTTTGAATTTCGCTCAAAGCTACACGAGGGCTATCTGCGCTAGCCATCCCTAATTTAGCAATGTAAGACTAGAGGGAAGGCAGCTAGTCATCACCACCCACCGCCAACTCTTGGGCTACTCTTTTACCAACGAATAGT
>NW_013666743.1:133722-142882 GCF_000517525.1 Limulus polyphemus
TTATCCATAGATAGACAGAAGAACTATAGTACACAATAATAAAACATTACCAGTACACAGTGTTATCCATAGATAGACAGAACAACTATAGTACACAATAATAAAACATTACCAGTACACAGTGTTATCCATAGATAGACAGAACAACTATAGTACACAATAACAAAACATTACCAGTACACAGTGTTATCCAGAGATAGACAGAACAACTATGGTACACAATAATAAAACATTACCAGTACACAGTGTTATCCAAAAATAGACAGAACAAATACAGTTCACAATAACAAAACAATATAGGTGCAGACTTGAATGGAATGCTTGTGTCGTGTAAATCGGAACAATTCACAAAGTTATAATTTGGATTTAATATTCCAGTTCACTTCTGTTTCGACTAAATTAATGCAACAGAATGTCCCGTAGAGGTTTGAGAGTAGACTCGATGTTGCTACGCAACCTTGAAACTCGTGATCCGTAAAACCATTTCTAGTAATCCGCCTAAAACCTCGTGATGCGTGACGCCGTTTCCAATTACAGTAGATACTGTGCACCAAGCTCCACTGTCTGGTCAGCACTTTGAGAACAGTAATAGTTTTTCCCATAAAGACATTTCGTTAGCCAAGAAATTCAGCAGAAAACTAGGAGACTACATATCTTCTGGAAAACCATCTAGTCGACGAATGACTAACACGATGCAAACAGTATATCATATAGAAGCCAGAGGGAGCTGTTACAAGGCCTAGCACGATGCACAGTAGAAAAGACGTAGAAAAATAATGAAAAACAAAAGTGTTGAAACTGATAGAACACACGTCTACAGCAAAATTTTTATTATTATTTGCAACGTGTTGGGCAAAAGCCCTTCATCAGGCAGTTTAAGCCGTGTTATATAGAAAAAGGCTTAGACAAAATCGTTGAATGGTTAGTCTAAGCCTTTTTTTGTCTTCTATATAACAACGTTTAAACTGCCTGACGAGGGGCTTCTGCCCGAAACGTTACAAAATAATGATAAAGTTTTTTGTTTTGTTTTCTGTTCTAGAACGATGCAAACAGTATATTATGTAGAAGCCAGTGATTGATTGAAGCTGTTACAAGGCCTAGCACGATGTAAGCAGTATGTTTTATAGAAGCCTGTGAGCAGTGTGCTAACTAAGCTAAAACTAAAGCCAAAAACTTTGTTCAACTAAAGACTGGCATAATTATTAAAATGACGTTTCGCCAGCGTCCAACTGGCATAATCTGGAACTACACTCTGTGTGTTTAAGAATCATGGCCAAAAATCCATCATTAACTCCCACGTTTGTTCAGCCGTGAACTGTAAATGTATCAGTTCAATAAAATACATTGAGCGATATATCTTCAGCTATTTCGCTTGTCTGGTTTGAATGTCACTCAAAGCTACGCGAGGACTATCTGCGCTAGCCGTCCATAATTTATCAGTGATAGACTAGAGAGAAAGTAGCTAGCTATTCAACACCACCCATCGCCAACTCTTGGGCTACTCTTTTACCAACGAATAGTAGGATTGATCGTCACATTATGACGTCCAAACGGCTGAAAGAGCAAGCATTTTCAGTGGGACGGGGATTTGAACCTGCGACCAACAGATTGGAATAAATTTGTGTTGTCCTTTGGAGAATGCTAAATTGCTAGGTATGTAGCAGTCAACAATTATAAAAGTTGTTATTATAAATTGCTAGGTATGTAGCAGTCAACAATTATAAAAGTTGTTATTATAAATTGCTAGGTATGTAGCAGTCAACAATTATAAAAGTTGTTATTATAAATTGGAGAATGCTAAATTGCTAGGTATGTACATATCGACAATAAGCTTGAGACACCAGCGCCCTAACCACCAGCCCACACCGGGCTACCATCAGGCCATGTCAGGCCCTGAATGCTCTTTCATATCAAATGCTTTATTAATTTGCCGAAGCAAATAACAATGCTTGTTTCTTTGTTATTAAGCACAAAGCTACATAATGGAATATCCGTGCTCTGCCCGCCACGAGTATCGAAACCCGATTTTTAGCGTTATGAGACTTTCGACTTACCACAGAAGGTGGCAGCAATAACGCACAACAACATTTGAGAACTATCAATTCGTTTACGTAGAAAGAAACCGAAAACAAATATTACTACCTCTATCTCTCTGTATTTATATATATATATATATATACACACACACACTTATATTTTGTTTGTTTGGAATTTCGCGCAAAGCTACACGAGGGCTATCTGCGCTAGCCGTCCCTAATTTAGCAATGTAAGACTAGAGGGAAGGCAGCTAGTCATCACCACCCACCGCCAACTCTTGGGCTACTCTTTTACCAACGAATAGTGAGATTGACAGTCACTTTATAACGCCCCATGGCTGAAAGGGCGAGCATGTTTGGTGTGACGGGGATTCGAACCCGCGACCCTCAGATTGCGAGTCGAGCGCCCTAACCACCTGGCCATGCCGGGCCTAAAAAATAAAGTAAAACATGTTTTGGAAAATAATCTCGTTGTATCCGCTTGAAAATTTCAATTACTATAATTTACCAAGTTGTAACGTAAAGTAGCTGGTTAGCTTGGAACGTTTTTCTGTGATGCATTGGATAGCTTGACCTGGAATTTTTAACAATTTTTATATTTTATTTCAGTTTTGTATATAGAATATTTTGTTTGTCTAAATCATTACATGTGGCTAGTAATAAAAAAAGCCAACTCAAATTGTTCATTAACGGACCTAATTAGAAGAACTTAGTGTTTGTGTTACTTAAATAGGCCATTGTAGCAACTGGAGCAATCTTTAAGCTATAGGGTTCTTAAAACACGAAACGCTGTAGTTACATTGAAAGTTGTATGTTGTATGTGCTATCACTAAATCCTGACTAAACTCCATTGTTTTAACACATAATCCTTAACAAAGTTAAATTGAGTTAAAATATGGTTTTTAGAGTTATTTTTCATTTATGAAAATGAGCATTAGTAGCTTAATTAAAAGAGTATAGTTCGAATTTTGTCCACATCGTACAAGAACAAAAGTTATCTATTACGCATGTGAGTATAAACAGAAGTTTAAATAATTAGTGTAGTAATCTGATTCACTGTTATCCATCAGGAGAGATAAACAGAAGTTTAAATAATTAGTGTAGTAATCTGATTCACTGTTATCCATCAGGAGAGATAAACAGAAGTTTAAGTGATTAGTGTAGTAATCTGATTCACTGTTATCCATCAGGAGAAATAACCAGAAGTTTAAATAATTAGTGTAGTAATCTGATTCACTGTTATCCATCAGGAGAAATAAACAGAAGTTTAAATAATTAGTGTAGTAATCTGATTCACTGTTATCCATCAGGAGAAATAAACAGAAGCTTAAATAATTAGTGTAGTAATCTGATTCACTGTTATCCATCAGGAGAAATAAACAGAAGTTTAAGTGATTAGTGTAGTGTTCTGGCTCATTGATATCCATCATGTAAACAGAAATATCAGAACATTAGTTTCGTATAATAAAACTCCCATGGCTACTACTACTGTAAGTTCAGCAATTGCATTAGTTTTTATGAATTAAGAGAAATATTTTTTGCGTCCAAATATCACTGTTAGAAATTTAATTGACATACGCAATGACAACTATTTCAGTTCATTTTTCTTGTGCTTATAGCAAAATGCTTTATACTCATTATTCTGAAAGTTTTTATTCGATTATTTAAAATCGTTTCCTTAACTATCATGCCATTAGAGGGTATTATAACAATCACATAGTTTTGAAACATTTAAAGTAAGCCTTGAATAAATAATTATTAAAGATTCTTAACAGTTCTGCAACATATTAAAACATCCTAGAAAAGGCTTCAAGAAATTATTGTTGCTAGTCCGTTTTGGACGGCCCCTTATACTTAAAAACAACATAAAACACGAAATAACGATGTCCAAAACCTAGGAACTTTCATCAATATAGTGATATGATTTTATATTACAATCCAAATCAGAGCAACTATCACCGCAATAGTTCTATAAGTACATTGATGAAATACGGACTATCACCGCAATAGTTCTATAAGTACATTGATGAAATGCGGAAACTCGTTTTCAGTATTTGGGTAACACTGGTCATGTCTAGAAAACTGATGGACTCTTTTGTCTAATTTCTAAAACCCACAAAAAATTATGTTCGATTAGTAACAGGATTACTAAAATATTGTTCAAGTAACGCACATAAAGATAGGGTTTTTAATTCTTGGGAATTTCTCTCAAGTATAGCGAGTGTTGCCTTGGCGTTTATTTCTTAGTCATCTGGTAACGATTTGGAAATATTCCATTTAAATAGGCCCTATAACATTATCCAGGCATGACGCACGTTTCAAATGCCCTCTTTTTAACTGCAAGTTTTTGCTTTCGACAAACTGATTCATGTAAATGAAACAACTAAGAATGTAAATAATAAGTAACGATTTCAGTTTAAATATTTTGTCTCTGGATTAATATTCCAAGCATAGTTGGGCCGGTATGCCAGGTGGTTAGGGCTCTCGACTCGCAATCTGAGGGTCGCGGGTTCGAAGCCTAGTCCCACCAAACATGCTCGCCGTTTCTGCCGTGGGGGCGTTATAATGATACGGTCAATCGCACTATTCGTTGGTAAAAGAGTAGCCCAAGAATTGGCGGTGGGTGGTTTAACTAGCTGCCTTCCCTCTAGTCTTACACTGCTAAATTAGGGACGGCTAGCGCAGATAGCCCTCGTGTAGCTTTGCGCGAAATTCAAAAACAAACGAACAAACCAAGCATAGTTCGTAGCGAGGCTTGAGGATATTCTATTGCTACCAAGCTATCCAATTTATCACCGAGATTTGAGGATACTCTATAGTTACCAAGCTTTTCAACTTGTCACCAAGATATATGAAAATTCACCTAAGACAAGTAATGTGTTGTACTTACATAACAATGTTTTGCATTTGGAGCTAAAGCTTGTTGGAATCACATACATTTCATACGAACAACACCCGTTCCATTGATCAGGTTTGTGACACCGATATCTGACAGTCTCTTGATATTGAGAAGTGGTTTAAACTCTTCTTTATTCGTGATAAAAATCTAAAAAATATACAAGTGTTTTAAGCATTACCATGTTTTGGAACTTGGTTTGTTTTCACATAATGATAATTAAGGTAACTTAAATAAGCAAGGAACTTTTTCACTTTTTGATACGTAAATACCAACATTTTGTGTTAGGAAATGAAAACAAAAAGCTTTAAACATGAATAAAAACAGAGATGAAACGCTTTGTTTCAGTAGTAAAAAATGTTGAAATAACACATACACACTACTCACAGCGAGAAAAGCAGAAACGGAAACCCTTAGTTGTTGATATAACTATAACGAAGTCACTTCTTCCCTGAAGTATGGTTTGAATAGTTAAAATGTGCACGTAGTTATAATATATAATATTTCTATTGATTGTTCGCCAGAGAAAGCTGATCGAGGTTTTCTCTCTCCGCTGAATACTTCTCTGGTATAATGATTGTTCTGACACTAGATTCAGTGAGTTATGTGTTGGCAAAAATTTAAGACTTGGGAAAAATTACTCTTTTTTTTTTTATAGTATTCAATGAATGTATAGATAGAGAAATATATTAGCACTGATTCACTAGTCTCATACAATGTATAGCTAATGGAATATACAGTACAATATTCAATTATTAATGTGTTTTTCTTCGGCAGTACGGGTTACCTCAGGCAAACGATGGGCCTTAGAAAATCATAAAGCAGAATAAATGCATGAGCTTTGCATCAAAGTTTAAAGTACATTATTAAGATAGACAGTAGAACTGCTAGCTAAATGCAATATAAATGATGTAGAGAGTAGTCTAATCTGTATGGATAGGCCTGAACACGCTACCTCTCTGTACGTTTATCTGTCTATATATCTTTGCGTGCTTGTTTATCTAAGACATAGAACGACTATACTATCATGTTTACATAATTTTTAACCTTAGACTTTTTATAGATCAATTGACATACGCGAAGAAAGGCATCCTAAAAGAATATATTAGCGCATCTGCTGATCATTTCTGTTCTTTATTTTAACCGATTTTAACTGTATGAAAACATCAACTATATTAGTTGTAATACTAAAGTAAAATGTTTATTTTTTCAAACTAATTCAAAAATACAGAAACATTAGGTACACTAATTTTTGTACGTATCTCTCGTTTTGTAACTTAATAACTGTAGCCTGTTTCTCCTAACAATTATGATATAAAGTTTCTGTAGCTAACACTGTGTGGTGATGAACTGTTATTTTGTATCTCATTTATTTGTATACATTACACTGGAGTAATTTGCACTGTCCGTGTACAAAACGATAACTTATTTTTATAAATCCGTCATTATCCCCCAGTTATATCCGTTTTCTACTCGACCATCTATTAAATTGTTTCCAAGCATGTGATAGGTTGACGCGATTTAGTTTTTTAAGCTCAGACTTCAAATAAATAAAAACAATTTTTAGCCTTACTTCACTTAAAGAGTCTGTGCGGCCACTGGTGGTAATTTGATTGAAGTTGGTGCATAATGCTATGCACTTTCACACATCGTTTTAAGTATATTTCTTGTTTTCTTTTTCGTGGTATGTGTTCAAGTTTAACCGTTGACGAAATATAAAGTGATTATAAAATTCACATAACTAAAACTGTTAGGCTTTCACTGACCTTTACATAAGAGTATATACATCAAAGTAACTCTTAGTACCTTTTCAGTATTTGTTTGTTTGTTTGTTTTGAATTTCGCGCAAAGCTACACGAGGGTTATCTGCGCTATCCGTCCCTAATTTAACAGTGTAAGACTAGAGGGAAGGCACCACCCACCGCCAACTCTTGGGCTACTCTTTTACCAACGAATAGTGGAATTGACCGTCACATTATAACTCCCCCCACAGCTGAAACGGCGAGCATGGGACGGGGATTCAAACCCGCGACCCTCAGATTGCGAGTCGAGCACCCTAACCATCTGGCCATGCCGGGCCTTTTCCGTATTTAATGAATCACAAGAGATATATATAGTTAATAATTAAGTAGAAATATATTTTTAATAGTTTTCTCATTGTGTTTGTATTAAGAATTTTATTCTAGCAGTATCGGCCAAAAGTCTAAGCACAACGTATAAACTTTCACATTTTTCACTAAAAGTTACAAAAAGTGTTGTTTTGGCTTTTTTTTTTTCTCCTGTTGTTTTTATTTGTTTTGTTTTGTTTTTTTGACGTACAAACTCTTTGGCCAAGAATAAGTACCTGTCATGGCAGCAATTGAAATATGATCGTCAGTGAACTTCCGAATATATGTTAAATTCCTGACTGTGGGATTTGTCAATAGATGTTGGCATGAATAAAAATGTGAACACACCTTTGTAGGTGTCTCAGCGTCAAATAGTCGAAGGAGCAAACGCCGAGCTTTTGAGTGTGAGGACATCTGATGAACTCCAAAGAAATAAGAGAGCTACTCAAAAAGCATCTAGCCAATTTATTAATTCCAGCCTCTGCGTATTCAGAGGTCAAGAGAGCTCTCTCAGTTACTTCCCCAGATGGTTCCAGCAGACTTCACATTGAATAGGACTGTGCATTATTCTTGGTTTGATTTTCGTTTAACTGTTGTACAGAAAGAGATGGAAAATTTTATTGCATCACCCAATTGTTTTACCTTTTTCTTCAGAATCATCGTCTGTTTTGAGGCCCTAATGAATGTAGTTGCAAATGTGTTTCATGGATGATGTAAAACTCTTTAATTATTAGATAAGCAGCTTTAGAGGCTATTGGGGTATTGCATCAGCTATAAATATTGACTATAAATAGAGGTTCTTACTAAGAGTTACTTTAGAATCTTATCTACTACCATGACCAAAGGTTACGAGTAAACTCCACGAAAAAAGTAGTCATTATTTATTTAAGCAAAGAGGGATTTTCGACAAGGTATAATGCTGAAGTAATTAAATTTAACCAGTCTACTGTGAGCCGCTAGGTGCAGAAATAAAGACAGACTGGCTGTGTGAAGCGGCGAAGAGGAAGGGATAGGAAAAAACTTCCACACAGCTGACGATCATGTTCTGAAACGCATGAACCTGCAGAATCGTTGACTGTCGTCCACAGATCTCAAAAGACTATGGCAGAAAACTTCAGGGGTCACTGTCACCGTGCGCACCATCCGGTCTCGCCTATGTGAAGTCGGTCTTCCCGCAAGATGGCCAAGAAAGAAACCCCTACCGGATGAGGGTCAACCGGGCCAAATAATATGCTGACTGGACTGTAGCAACGTGGAGCAAAATTGTCTTCTCAGATGAATCATAGTTCCACCTGTACGGGTCTGATGAGAAGCACTTTGTACGACGTCGATGTGGAGAAGAGTTTCATCTAGCGTATTTAAATTAAACTGTGAAGCATCCACAGGGTCAGGTGATATGGACATTCATCTCTGGCTAGGGTGTGAGATATCTGCATTCTGTGAAAGACACTGTCAATGCCAACAAGTACATCAAGATCCTTGAATCCCGATTAAATCCAACAATTCGGGATCACTTTGGTGGAGCTCACCAGTGCACATTCTAGGATGAACCTGCTCCAGGCCACAGGTCTAAAAAAAGGTTGGGAATATTTATGCATTTTTTGCAGTAAACATGAAATTAAAAGTAAGTTTCACTCTACACAGCGTGGTCACAAGTAAATAGACACCACCTTTTCAGAAAAATATACAATTTTCAGTCATATTCACATGAATTCATATATTTATAATTTAATTAATATCTAGTAGATCTTCCTTTCGCTTCGTGGAGTTCGTTGATCCTTTGGGGCATCGTGAGAATCATCTCGTCAATTTTAGATTGTGGAATTTTCGCCCACTCTTGCTTCAAAAATTGGAGTAGATCGCTCTACGTAGTTGTTTTTTTGGTTGTTTCTTGACTTGCCAGTCGAGTATGGCCCAGAGGTTTTCGATGGGGTTCATGTCAGGAGATTGGCTCGGCCAGGGCAACTTCTGGATACAATTTTCTTCCTGCCACTTTTGGGTGTTTCTAGCAGTGTGACACAGTGCCCCATCTTCCTGGAACAACGTTGTGTTCTTGTCCATAAAATCCGAGGAATAAAGTGGCAAGAGTCCTTCCTCCAATATTTCAAAGTATTTTGCAA
>NW_013666743.1:142985-175091 GCF_000517525.1 Limulus polyphemus
CATTTTCGTTTATATAGTGCTCTGTGAACACAAATTAGTTATCATAAATCAGTTAAATGACGAAAAATTAGGTGTCTATTTACTTGTGACCACTCAGTGTACATGTATTGAAAAGGCATCTAAGGTTTTATTTCATTGCTTTAAATGCCCAGATCTCAACCTAATCGAAAACTGCTGGAAGCTAATGTGTAGCAAAGTGCAAGAGAAGAAACCGAGAAGCACCTTGGAACTGCAAGAAGCCCTAATCTGTGTGTGTGACATGATGAACCCACCCCTGCCTACATTCAGTCACACGTGCACTCTATGCCACGGCTATGTCAAACAGTTATCAAGGCCAGAGGGGACACAACCAAAATTAAAAAAAAGAAACAGACTCTGTGACCACTTTTTACAATATTATTAGTAACATTATCTTTAAATCTAGGTTTTCTTACTCAGAGAATTTTTTTGTATTTGCCAAGTATTTGTTGATCAGTAATACGTTTGTCTGTTTGTTTGTTTGAAGTTAAGCTACAAAGCTACACAATGGGCTATCTGTGCTCTGCCCACCACGGGTGTCGAAACCCAGATTCTATCGTTGCAAGTCCGCATACTGGGGGGGGGGGGGGTATACGTTTGTAATGGTTGGTTTGTTAATAAAGATACATATGTGTGTTGGATGACTGTTTGTTTGTTTGTTTGTTTTGAATTTCGCGCAAAGCTACACGAGGGCTATCTGCGCTAGCCGTCCCTAATTTAGCAGTGTAAGACTAGAGGGAAGGCAGCTAGTCATCACCACCCACCGCCAACTCTTGGGCTACTCTTTTACCAACGAATAGTGGGATTGACCGTCACATTATAACGCCCCCACGGCTGAAGGGGCGAGCATGTTTGGTGGGACGGGGATTCGAACCCTCAGATTGCGAGTCGAGTACCCTAACCACCTGGATATGCCGGGCCCGTTGGATGACTGAAATATGAGTCAGTTTATACCACACAATGTTCATAACTGCTTTACATTAGTTCTAACACTACCACAATATACAATCTCGTAAAGAATTACTGAAACAAAGAAAATTGTTCATTACTCTATTGGCCCTTAGTGACGACCTGACATTCAGATAACAAGATGACTCTGTCACAAACCGGGTCCACTCGATTGTAATTAGCTTAGCTAGCAGATATAATAATGTTTATCAGGTCTGGTGGGCCTATGAGAAGATATTATCTCTGGACTTTAAAGGTTCGGCTTAATTTGACAAGCACTCTCGAAGCTATATGTAGTGTATGTGTATCTTGTATAGTTAAAGTTTGGTTTCATCTAGTCCTGTAAAAGTTAATCCTATTTGTCTTCTTTTTCTTGTAAAGTTATTTTTAGTTAGTTGTTATTTTGTGTTTCGTTATATTTATCTTGTAACGAATTTGTTACCATGTATTTATTTTTAATATGAACGTTGTTTAGATTAAGTTTGTATTTAAAAATATAGTGTTGGATATGTATTGCGTGTAACGAATTTGTTATATATTTATTTTAATGACAACGTTTGTTTGGATTGAGTTTATATTTAAAAACGTGCTTAGCTTACAGTGTTAGTTACATACTGCGTAACTCTGGCCAATTCTCCAAGGTTGTAGAATATTCGTGAACGTAAAAATCGACAGTATACCCACTTCCGTAACCGGTTAAATATAGTTCAGAACTGTTGTCGGAATTTTCGAGAAAATCTTTCCAGCGCCTATAAAAAGCGACACGCCAAAAAAACGAAAGAGCTTATCATTCTGCGAGGAACCTGTTATAATCGTATACGCTATAAACAGTGATTTTGCTAACCCTTATCAACCGAAAAATATATGGCATTTGACCAGGAAGAGTTATAAATTTCGAACGTCAGTGGATTCTCATCGGACGTTACTATCTTTCCGAAAGTATTACTGAATTCTCATCGGACATTAGCGGTTTTATGAAAATATTATCTTACTTCGACGATCCAACAATTCAGTGTCTGACAAAGCTAGCTAGCTTCTCGGCAATTGTACGTACATTGACTTCAAGTTAACTCGCTGGATATCAAGGAGACTCTGAACTAGAAAGAAGATTCTATGTGTTTGTAAGTTAGTGAAATTGTTGTTTATAAAACTTTGTTTGTGGTAACTATTCGTAATAATAGTTGTTGTAAATTGTACTGTTGTATATATATTAAAATGGTATTGTGTGAAAACAAAAACGGTGTGTGTCAGTCTTGTTGGCAAATAGCGTAAATTAACTAAAATATCGGCTTCGGACTATTTTAAATTCTCAATATGTAACAGTCTGTATGTGAATAAAGTGCAAACTTTGTGTTGTTTGTTTAATCTGCTTAATTTTAAACCTTTTTCGTAATTTTCTTAGTTTTAGCTATGCGGAAACTTGCAAAGTTTTGGATGATGATGGCATTTTACTGGTAGGTCAACCATTGTAATTAACTCAACTGGAACAAGAGTTTTGATGATTTAAAAGAGATGTGAAAAATAAATCAAATAAATGATAAAAAATATATCAACAGATCAACTCATTGCAATACTTATTTAGTAATGCAAGTAATTATGTTCTAATATTTTTTATTAGGTCTAAAAGTGAGTGGAATTGTTTTCACCAGCTCAGGTGTGTTACATCACTTTTATCAAGCTTCTTATGCTACATGTAAATAGCATTTATATGTACTTTTGGCTTCCTTAGGCTCAAGCCAACTTATAATTCTGATGTTGAACATATGACATCTAAAACATATTTAACACATCTTCCATATGTAATTTATAAAAAGGTTTATTGAAGTGTCATGTACTTATCATAAATATGTCACGAGTAAAAACTTACAACAATAAGCTTTTATTTATGGTGGTTGAAGCGTCCTTTAGTTGTCAAAATAACACCTCTATTTATGTGATGATTAAAATACATTTCAAACACTGTTCACGTAGTTCAGCACTACAAAAGGTTTAGTGTTTTTTCTTTGACTTTCATTTCTGAATCGCCCCCGAGTGGCACAGCGGTATGTTTGAAAACTTACACCGCTAGAAACCGTGTTTCGATACCCGCGGTGGGTATAACACAGATATCCCTTTGTATAGCTTTGTACTTAACTACAAACGATCATTTTTGAAGATTAATTATGAGTGTTTGAAATTCCCTGAAATAGATGTAACATGTGCCAAAAGAAAGAATAGACTGTCTTATCCCAGAACTTCTTGTATTAATAAGCACGTGGCTTTATTTTTATGGTTCGGATAAATTTACTTTCTGAATCCTGTAAATATGTTTTTATTGAATATAACATAATCTCATCTATATCTACTATGTAATGAAATCGTAGTCGTGTATCAATGCGCACACACACTTCTAACAAATGTACGTTGTGCTTAATAGTATTCAACCGTCTATACTTATCATAGTAGAAAGCGCTTAGGTGTTAAAAATCAACTGTCTATACTTGTCATAGTAAGAATTCGTATTCACCTGAAACAGATATCATTTAACAGGAGGAGGGGGGAGAGGTCAAGGTCATCTACACCTGACTCTCCCAGTTCTATAAGACATTGATTAAGAGAAGAGAGTATGACAAGTATAGACAGTTGATTTTTAACACCTAAGCGCTTCTACAGTAGGAATTCGTATTCACCTGAAACAGATATCATTTAACAGGAGGAGGGGGGAGAGGTCAAGGTCATCTACACCTGACTCTCCCAGTTCTATAAGACATCGATTAAGAGAAGAGAGTGTAGAAGCGCTTAGGTGTTAAAAATCCATAGTATGAAAGCGCTTTAAGGTTAAAAGAAACATAAAATGTCTGCAATCAAGCGTTAGATAAACTCTACGCATGGAAATGGCAAACTTTTGTCATAATAAAGAAGGAAACTAATAAATGTAACAGAACGAAACTATTAGTGACTCTAATATTATTGTTCCTTTGTGAACTTTTCCAAGTATTAACAAAACGTACAGATATTTCGACTAATATGAGGAAAACGTTAACATTTTTTATCTTACCAAACTTGGATGACAAAAACTACGATTCTTTAAGGTTTTCTTAGTTGAAAGTCTTACTCAACGTTTTTACAGACACATCTACTATCTTTTATGTGTAAGTTTATTTCAATTTTGCTTTCGCTATAAATGCACCCACTGACGTTTTATCATTCTCTAACTATTTAGCTATTTGATTCGTTTTATAGTATGTGACAACTAATCCCAAATATTACACAAGCTCGCGCATTAGTTTATATCAAAAGAGTTTAGCTGATCTATTAATCATCATTATTTTCTACCTTGCTTGCTAAGTCCTAACATCTAGCTGTCAGTAGGTATTACCAGCCCCGATAGCAATCCGATTAGCCCGTAATTGGTTACAATTTCTTTATAGGTTCTCGCTTACTTCAGGCTGGTAATTTCCATTACGCGGTCGTTCCTGCTTAAGTGCGAGTTCGGTGACTTTTATGGCATCATCGCCAGAACGTGTCTTTCGCCTTTTCTAAAATGCACTGTCTTCCTGTGTTCCAAAACTCTTGAGTTCGGTGACTTTTATGGCATCATCGCCAGAACGTGTCTTTCGCCTTTTCTAAAATGCACTGTCTTCCTGTGTTCCAAAACTCTTGAGTTCGGTGACTTTTATGGCATCATCGCCAGAACGTGTCTTTCGCCTTTTCTAAAATGCACTGTCTTCCTGTGTTCCAAAGCTCTTGTATTGTTATCTCCATGCGAAGTGGAACGTTTTACACTATAATTATATTCTATAATATATTCTTCCGAGTTGAGTGTTTTTAACCAAATAACTCATAATTTTGATAATCTACAATGAAAGATATTTAGCCTCTAACTCTCAAAATTATTGTCTAATCCTTTTGTTTTAGAACAATAGATGGTCTATTTCGCATATTGTGCCTCAGAACGTATTATGCTTTTCTCAAAAAAATCTCCTTAATTTTCTTTATTTCATAGTGTAATGTTTTCTAATCTTACAAGTGTGATTATAGAAACAACTCCTATTGGCTTGTATCTTTATAATTCTCAACCTGAACTCTTTGTTTCTGAAATACAGTCCCTTCTTTGGTTTAATAGTTAGGCTTCTTACTATATCATTTACCTAATAATAAGTACATATGTCAGTTTTTTATTGAATAAAATTATCATTCTTGAAATTCTAAAATTTAAAACAATGACCTTCATGTGTTCTCAAACAGTAGTTGCCACGGCTCTTCAGTTAACGGAAAATGAAGTTATGTGTGTTTGCTGTTTTCTCTTCCTCTAGTTGATACAGTGTAGACCTAATGTGTCTATCCAAGGGAACCACATGGTTACTCAAATAGTTGTTATTAGATTTTAAACTAGGGTCGTCACATCATATTAAAGAGTCAAATGACTGTCAATAATGACTCATTCTCTTCGCTTGAGGTAAGAATGCTTCACAGTGGCTTTCTCATTGTTCTCATTACCCTTGTAAACTAAAAACGCTCACTCTGTTTATCCCTTCATCAAATCAAGTTCATTGATTTTATAACTTTTGTAACATTAAAAAATAAAGATTTTACGTGTATTTTTTTAATTTAGTAAGGAAATGTCTACAGAACTTAAAACTAAACAGTGATCTTATGAAATTTTAACTTCATTGGAGTCAAATTTTATTTGCAAGATTTTATCTCAATAATATCCTTGTTTCGTTTCACACGTTCATGGCCTAAAAAACAAATTAATTTATAGTTTAACTTCGATTGATGTTGTTTGTTTAGTATTGAGCTTCAATCATGATAGAAAACTGTTGATTTATTACTGGTACATCACACTTTAACCCTGTTGGTACATACTTGAATTATTGTTTGACGAGTTCCCAGCATGTTACTGTATACGATCATCTAGATGGCTCTTAGTACTCACCAAATATACCAATTGTCATTTATAATTAATTATACACCACAAGTGATATTTATAACATCAGCACTCGGTCCGTACATTTCAATGTAATTAATGATGTTTTAACCTCGTAAATGTTCTTAGCCATAAAGATGTTCACTTGATTTAAAAACTATTAATTACTTTGTTTATTAATCCAATACGGTATATGCATTTAGCTTGAGAACATTTTTTTATAGTCTGTAATTCGTGATGGAACAGTTTAAAAGTATCCGATAATCTAAATGCCCTATTCACTAAAATTGTAACAGTATAAACTTACCCATGTGTACAAATAGTCCAGTATAGGATGGTTTATCATACTCACTGTAACTAAATTAGCTCTTTTTGGTTATTCATATACGTGTTCGGAAAAGGAATTTGTATTCATTCTCCTCCTCCTCCACTGTAATCTAGTAGTATATTGGCAATATTCATATACTGGGAAAACTACTGACTATAAGCTATAAACATGTCATCAATATATATATATCATGTAAGATACTGGTTTGAACTATAAAGAACATAGTTCTGACCAATGTAAACATGTCATCAATATATATCCTGTAAAATATGGATTTGAACTCTAAAGAGCATTTATTTTACCACTGACTACTGTAAACATGTTATAAATATGTATTTTGTAAAATATGAGCTTGAACCCTAAAGAACATTGTTCTGACCACTGTAAACATGTCATCAATATATATATCATGTGAAATATGGGTTTGAACTCTAAAGAACATTGTTCTGACCACTGTAAACATGTCATCAAGATATATCCTGTAAGATATTGGTTTCAACTCTAAAGAACATTGTTCTGACCACTATAAACATGTCATCAATATATATCCTGTAAGATATTGGTTTGAACTCTAAAGAACATTGTTCTGACCACTATAAACATGTCATCAAGATATATCATGTAAGATATTGGTTTCAACTCTAAATAACATTTATTTCACCACTGACCACTGTAAACACGTTATCAATATATATATTTGTAAAATAATAGTTTGAACTGTAAAAAACATTGTTCTAACCAATGCTTTTTCAAAAAACTCAAAAGTAAGTTGTCAATGTGGAGGCTAGCGGCGAAACCATGGCGTTACTATCAACTTTATAATACATTTGATTTTTAAACAAGTATTGTGATTGCCCTGTGGCTAGCCTCGTTAACGTACTACAATGTTTCTCTTTAAACCTCTTGACCATATATCTGTGGTTTTAATGGACATTTTGGTTTATATATTTAGGATTATTGTGATTATTTTAACTCTAGTTCTAAAGTCCTACTTTGGGCCTGATGATATTATGATTATTTTAACTCTAGTTCTAAAGTCCTACTTTGGGCCTGATGATATTGTTGATCATTTTAACTCTAGTTCTAAAGTCCTACTTTGGGCCTGATGATATTGTTGATCATTTTAACTCTAGTTCTAAAGTTCAATTTTGGGCCTGATGATATTGTTGATCATTTGAACTCTAGTTCTAAAGTCCTAATTTGGGTCTGATGATATTGTTGATCATTTTAACTCTAGTTCTAAAGTCCTAATTTGGGCCTGATGATATTGTTGATCATTTTAACTCTAGTTCTAAAGTCCTAATTTGGGGCTGATGATATTGTTGATCATTTTAACTCTAGTTGTAAAGTCCTACTTTGGGCCTGATGATATTGTTGATCATTTTAACTCTAGTTGTAAAGTCCTACTTTGGGCCTGATGATATTGTTGATCATTTTAACTCTAGTTGTAAAGTCCTACTTTAGGCCTGATGATATTGTTGATCATTTTAACTCTAGTTCTAAGGTCCTACTTTGGGCCTGATTATATTGTTGATCATTTTAACTATAGTTCTAAGTCCTACTTTGGGGCTGAAGATATTGTTGACCGTTTTCACTCTAGTTCTAAAGTCCTACTTTAGGCCTGATGATATTTTTAATCATTTTTAAGAGAAAGTGTAGCTAATTTAAATTGATGAAACTTTATTAAGTTTACATTAACTCTAAAATTCTCAATGTAATTATTTTATGGGACTTTAGATAACTTTTTCGTAGCATTTGTCCATTATCAATCTCCATATCTTTCAGTTAAAACACTTGTACAATATCCACCCCATACACTTCAAATAAAATAGTTGTATAATATCCGGCATATATATATTTCAATTAAAAGAGTTGTACACTATTCGTCCCATATTTTTCAATTACAACTGTTGTATACTATCCGTTACATGTTTTTCAGTTACAACCGTTATATAATATCCGTCACATATCTTCCAGTTAAAACAGTTGCATAATATTTACCCCATGTCTTTCAGATAAAACCGTTACAATCGGAGATATTTTAGTGCTAAATTAAACGTGATTATACGCACCACTGACCATATATTATAAACGAACCTCCTTACCTTTGAGAATGAAACCTAATAAACTACGTTAGATTCCGTTGTGTTTACTCAACAACGTGCCCCGCGACAGAAAATCACGTGTTACAACAATATGATAAAATAAAAATTATAAACCTTACAAAATATTAGATCTGAAATGATTACACTAAAAGAAAAAAATGAGTACTAATTTTTAAAATAACCATTTGCATATATTGAAACAGATAGATAACAGCAAGATGAAACAAAACGCACGTCTAGAAAAATATTATTTGCAAACTTTCGGTCGTGACTTCGGCCATCTTCAGAAACAGTTGAAAGCAAAAAATCTTTTTCACAGGTTAAAAAGCAACATAGTTGAATAATCTTCACAATTCAACTTTTTGGATGTTGTTTCATTAGTATGGTTTCTTAGTTGGCCCTAAGCTGTAACCACGATGGAAAACTGTTGAGCCGTTACTGGTACATTGCACTTCAACATTTATTGGCAGATACATGAACTATTTAATGAAGAAAAACAGGCAATATCCAATAAAAGAAAATTATTTCCTCACCATTTCACCTTACAATTTTATCGAGAGGTAGACATACTGCTGAACACGAGCCCAGTCTTAACAGAAAAAAAAACAGCTGGTGTAATTCACAATAATAACCATGCAGTCTTAAGTATCGTCTGACGCTTATAGTATTTTAGGTGAGTAGTGGTGAGTAAAGGACCATACATCAAAGCCCACAAACTGACGTGCGATCACGTTATCAACAATAAGAAAGTAACAATAATAAATGTATGAGAAGAATATAAACAAGGCGAAGAAAATATTCATTTAAAAGCATAAATAAAAAATTAGTAATGTAAATATTCAGATCTAATAAATATGTATAGCTAAACTGTAAATGTGGTTATAACCACATATTTACATTGTTTAGAAAAGAAATAAAAACAGAGGGTATTAAAACGTCCATAAACACATTCAGAAATCCACCATCTAAAGTGGTCACCCTTTATCCATATTAATTGAAAGCTTCATGGATCTAATGAGAAGGGATTCCTTGTACTTTCTGCAATTAGATTTAAGAAACCTGTCCTCATCAATATAATGTGTTGTAATTGCACTCCTATTAACCTCACCCATCATCGTAGTGCTGAGATGTTCCATGCAACGCTTCTTTATCGGTCTTTCAGGCCCGGCATGGCCAGGTGGTTAGGACGCTCGACTCGCAATCTGCGGGTCGCGGGTTCGAATCCCTATCCCACCAAACATGCTCGCCCTTTCAGCCGTGGGGGCGTTATAATGTGACGGTCAATCCCACTATTCGTTGGTAAAAGAGTAGCCCAAGAGTTGGCGGAGGGTGATGATGAGTAGCTGCCTTTCCTCTAGTCTTACACTGCTAAATTAGGGGCGGCTAGCGCAGATAGCCCTCGTGTAGCTTTGCGCGAAATTCAAAAAACAAACAAACAAAACAAACGGTCTTTCAGTTTCACCAATAAAGCTTTCGTTAAAAATATCACAAGCTATACTGTAAATAACACTTTTTCCATACATTTCTCTAGGAGTCCTAGATTATATCCGCTACTGTTATTTTTCTGGCAATAATCATAGGATTTAAATTTAAATGTCAAGCACACTCAGTTCCACTTAAGTGAACATCCTGGCTTTTCTATCATGAACATAGACCAGAACTAGATTCTCTCACGACATTCATAATGATATTGCTAAATCTGGGACTAATAAAAGGTATATGGAATGAAACGTTTTCTTCTTGTTTAACTAATCTTTCAAGATAACAATTGGATTTAAAAATCTCAATTATATATACCGTCACATCCACTAAATCACCGGGATTGTTACAAATGTGTGAAAGTCTCCTTAACTGAGTAAAACTCATGACCTACGGGTGATGAGATAGGTAACGGCTTCCTTTTAGTCTATTATATATATATATATATTATTAACGAACTTACCATCCAGTACAAACGTAGGTGGAAGTGTTTAAAAATTGTAAGCGCTCACCATTTAGAGCATATTCGAAAGTAAACTTGATATTATATGAACCTGGTTTAGGAAATGATGAAAATAAATTAAACTTTTTAAGCCATTATTCAAAATATCATCAAAATTATCAATAAAAACGCATCCAGGGAAAGGTGGCTGTTCACCACCAAGTGTCCAGTTGCGGACTATCTTAATCTCAATGGTATACATGAAAATTACAACGAAGCAACAAAGGCTACGGCCACCCTATTATCCCTGACTACTCCTCTTGTCTGGTAGTAAATTTGCTTGCCAAACCTAAAAACATTATAAACTAATACATATTTCAGGAGTCTTGGCGCATCAGCAAGGAAACCTCATGGAGATCCGCATTAATCTGAAGTTGATTCTAAAAGGGCACCAACAATGTCCATTCCCTGATGGATGAGAATGGATGGGTATAAAACAGGTGCATCAAAATTATAAAATGGTTCTGCTATCGATAATTTCATCAGTGAGAGAGTCCTATTTCTAAGGAAGTCAAAGATGCTATTTAAATGGAATGAAAACGATTGTAATAGAGGATGATAAATCTTTTCTGACCACCAAAAGCTGAGACAATAGGTTTAAGGGATTTGTAAGTTTTGTGGGTCTTTGATAAGCCATAAAACTCAAGTGATGAGATTTAAGACCAGTAAATAATTTCTGGATCCGAAGAAACCTTGTTCTTGTTCTTATAACTTTTGTCATAGGATTACAATCCAAGCACTCATATACTGAGATGGACCATTGTTTTTCCCAGAAAGTCATTTTTATACATAACAACAAATCCAGTTCAATGATGTATGGTGTTGAGATGGTCCGTCAGTATCAGGAAGGGTTCCTGGATTCAGTCCAATTCCATTATTTATGTCAGGAGGGATAATTCTTTTTGTAAGTGTCTCCACGTTCGTATGAAAATAAAGTATGTAGTATTTGAGATTTCTTAAAGTGCACATTCCATTTAAGACAGTAAAAAGTCTTCTGATCTCTTCATCTATCAAAAAATAAGTATTTTAAATGCTTTAACTTCGAATGTTACAACCATTTATAATCCCCAGGACATTCAGAATTCAGAAATCCAACATTAATCACGATCAATGTTCCAGATAATTTCAACTACAGTAGAGACACCAGTACCTGCTCTTTATTCTACATTCCAGGCTTTCTCATAGTCTAAGAATATTGTGGTTTAGTCTATGTAAAGCACACAAAGGTTAGATTTATTTTACTTCCATCACAAAATTAAGCAGTATCCTATCAAATAAATTTCAAGACAACTATGTAAGTAACGTCGTTTATTAATACAAATGCTACCACTGTACAGCAACTATATAGATGAAATAGAGACAGAAACCTAATATCAGCATAAACAAGCACAATCATTCGCCTTCTAGCATCTCATTTATTTCATGTAATTTCTAAGGAAAATAGTCACTGCATAAGCAAAACCAAGACACCATATTAATAAGAAAAAAAAAAGCCACTAGAAACATATGTTCTAGTTTCCCAAGTGACATGCTCCAGCAATCACTCGTACGTTGTTGTACGTAATAATGACAATTAAACCTTTCGAAACCTCGAAATATTTTATGTTTCATCTCCCCCTATAGTCGTTTTAAAAGTTTATTTATTAAACTTATTATGGTATTCTGGAAGAAACATAATTCGAGTATCTACCAACATGGTTGAAGAGTGATGTTCCAGTAACAGCTTAACAGTTTTCCGTCATAGTTAGATCTGAGGACGAATGGTCTCAACGAATATTTTTCTTGCTATGCAACAATTCCCTTGTGTTGTGATGGAAACTTTTATATGAAGCCATAAATGTTAATAATATCACTAAAGTATTCTTGTCAGAGTAAAAACATCTTTTAACGTTCTGCTCTGACAATAATAAAATTGCCAATAAACTTATTATAATTTGGCGAGTGTTTCACCTTTTAACGTTTCTGTTATTGTTTTGACCTAAAATAATTAATTATGTTTGTATGTATAAATAGGTTTTTGATGCAAATACCGACAATACTTCTTACATTTTTATCATTGTTCTCAGGCAGAAGTATTTACACTGTTTTCATTGTTTGGACCTTGGATAACAATCTCAGATTAGTAAAGTTACTGTCATAGGCAATAGATTCATCAGTTGGAAACTGGAGTCCAATTAAAAACACAACTACCATGGCAACAATTGTAAACATATTTCTCTTTGAGCGTTTCTGAATTTATATATTTTGTCATCAGAGATCCTTAACATGTTAATAGACGTGTGTGTTTTTGTTGTTTTTTGCAAACGTTTTTGCCGATACCCATGTTTTCACAATGGCTAAAAGTAGATCTATAAAGTAGATGAAAAGGCAGAATGTCTTGAGTTACAACCACAATGTGAACCTGGAGAATGTACACAAAGTTTTCAAGGGGAAAATGGTAAGGAACTTTAAACTCCTTGGACTCCTCCAAGCAGCACAAAGTTCTACTCTAGAATCAGCAAATAAGAGGTTATTGATCTCGAATGGTCATTCAAGTCTAAGCAGTAACCTAGTATATACTTGTTATCATTACCTTGTTAATACATATATCAAGTCTCTTGTTTTTTATATGCATGATCTCTCCTATATTTTTATTTCCTAGATCTTTGTAAATGTTGCTCCATTCCGTGCATTTCTGTCTTCTATGTATAATTTGTATGTTTCAACCACATTCACTTGTGTATAATATACATATATATCTTACGTTTGTTACAAACGTCTTTCAATGTTCAATATTACTGTTGTAATAAAGACAAAAATATCAACAATTCTTGCAAAAACAATCACCGTGTTGCCGCTGCTATCATTCGTTTTGACTTGTAACTGAAAAAAATCAGCATTCTTTTAGCCAAAGTGAAGATTAGTTACGCTTTTATTTTCACATCAGTACGCACGCTCTTTGTGGATATGATGGTATTTTGACGTTTTCTTAGATGTAAAATATATTTACTGACTGTTCTTTTTTATACACACCATTAGCATTTTCAGGTTAAAGTATTATCAAAATTGCGATCTTAACGTAAAGTATGAAATAAACACCATTTGTTAGTTTTAACTTTAATGATATGATTTTCTGTCAGTAAAATGTTGTCTGGGATTTAAAAAGATCACTCTTGAACACCGTTAGCTGGTGGTTTCAAAAGCAATAATATTTTATTGTATAGAAAATAGCAAAACAAATTTATATGTCTGTGAGGCTTCGATAGTACATACGTTTACTCCCAGATGGTGCTTAAGAACAAGCGGTAGTTATTGATAAGTACATTTTCTGTCTGTGTTGGTACAAATTGTGTGTGGGTATAGATAGAAGCTAAATCGTCCGGAACTGACGTTTGCACTCCTTGTCATTACTTCGAGCTATGCTATTAGAAAGTGTGCGAACGAACCGTATGACCAAAGCTATCGCATAATGTTTTGCTGGTAGTGTGCCGACTAAACAAAACGAAATCATCATTGATCTTTTCTTGAATAAAAAAACTGGCACATTTTAGAAGCCTTGGAGTAGTAAAATAGCCTATTTAATTGAAAGTAAATACTGATAACCTAATCTACAGTAACGTTTTTTTTTTATAATAAGTTTGCCTTCAACTTTATATAGAGCAATAATCCAAAGTGGCACTACTTTTTCGTATCGTGTAATGTTGAAAATAATTATGGCAAGTACAACTTTATAACGACCATTTTTAAAACTGAGTATGCAATATTACTGCGTGATAATTCAGCTAACAGTTCGCGGTCAACACATTTTATAGGGTATTATTATTAAATGTCATATAAATGTTTTATGCTTTGCTAATTAGACGGCAAGTGAACGACTCAGCTAATATTTAATGTTCACGCATTTGTTATATAATTGTAATCATTATTCAATTCGCTTTTCAACTGAATGTCACGTGACCATCGAAACGACTATCTTAGTAACCCGAGAGAATTTAATTTAACCTCTGAAACCATGACAGTTTCCATAATAATCGAGATTTGGGACCATAATGAATCTTGAGAAAATCCTCAGTTGTCCATGGTCTTTTGAAACGATTCCTTTTCGAAGAAAACGTACTCAATCTTTGAAGCTGCTGAATGGACAATGGAAAGAAAGCTTCCAATAAGAATCAATAATCGTAACTTATGCATGAAAACTAAAAAAGCTTGTTTCTTACTGGAAGCTATTTAGAATCTTTGCTCAGAGGGAATGTTTATTGTATAGCCCCCTCTGATTTGTGAAGAAAGCAATCGATATCCTCCAAAAGGTTGTCATTATACGTCTTTCCTTCTTTTTTGTCTAGATGACAATTTGTCTGCATTCTGGTTGGAAATATAAACTTATTTCAAGTAGTTTTAAATGAATCCATAGAAATATTTAATTATATTTTTTGGGGGGTCGGGATATAAATTCTTCAATATGTTCGTGAATAATTTCAGGTAAGACCTGGAAATTCGAGAACTGATTTGAACCCAATTTACTTTATTTCTATACGTATATGAAATAAAACGCATTGATTAGCATGCATTTCTCCTACCATACCAATAAATTCTACAGTATGATCAATAATACTTGTAGCACAGAACTTTAACTGAGCGCTATTCTATGCTGAACTTAAATATCCAAACGGCTTATGAGTGTAGCATGAAAAAACACTCATATGTATATACGAATATACGAGCTTATGTTCATTTGTTGCTTTATGTAAGTACCATTTTCGTAAAAGTACCTCAAAGGAGTTTATGTCTATATGAACAACTTTCTAAAAATTATTTATTGAGCTTTGATTGAATTTAATAAACAAATTGAGTAACACTCAAGAAGAAAACACTTATACTCCAATGCAATAATTAAAAGCTTTTGATTTACACTTGCAGTAAATTTGAATGGTCTAAATCTCTGCTTAGATAACTGATACAACCATATCTTGGGTAGAAGTTAAAGGATTTGTAATGATTCTACTAAACCTCTTAATATTCATTTTATATTATGGTGCAGTTACGCGTTAAGTAAGATTTAAATTATTTATATTATTTCTTTCAAATATCCTGATGTTCATATATGGTGTAATAACACCTTAACTATAGGTTAAAGAATATTTGGATTTCTATGAAATCTCTTAATATTCGCACTACGGTGCTTCCATATCTCAAGTAAAGGGTAGGGGATTTGTAGTTTATATTCATATTCAAGTGCAATAACACCTTTAAAAACGGTTAAATAATCTAGCAAGTTTCTATATAATATCTTAACATTCTTATTGAAGTGTAGTAACACCTTAAGTAGGGGTTAAGTGATTTAGCAAGTTTCTATATAATATCTTAATATTCTTATTGAGGTACAAGCACATTATAAGTAGGAGTTACGTTTCTATGAAATCTGCTGATTTTAATATTAAGGTACAATCACATGTAAAAGATAACATGTAGAGTAACATGTAGAGTTTCTACAAACATTAAATATTAAGTAGAGGTTTTGTACTTGTACAGTTTTTAAATATTATGAGTATGAGAGTAAGATGGAAATGCAAATCATACAGAGGTATTTTTATATATTTTTAAAGCATTTAACGATCATAGTAAGGCTTAACCATATCTTGAGTAAGGTTTAAGGAATTAGCAGTGTTTCTATGAAATCTCTAAATGATGATAATTAATTCTGATGTGTGGTGGCATGGTCAAAACCGCTGAAAAATTACGCTTCACCAACTTAATCCAGTAAAATCATAACAGTTGTTGCCAAGCAATTTACTAATATAAATAGCATTTCCCCCATTATATATGTCTGTCGTATCCCAGCTGGCCTGAAGAGCCACGGTAATTTACGAAAGACCTCTTCGGCACTGGATATAGCAGATATAGTGTGTTTGACATGTTATCATAAACGCTTTTTTTTTGCTTTTATTCAGAAAATCTTATAAATAATTCCTAATAAAATATCTTTAATGTCCACATTAAAATGCATCCACATCTTGTGTAAGTGTTTTCGAATTTCTAGAGATTATTTTCTTAATCTCTTAACAATCATAAATGTATGCAGTCACATTTTAAGTTGGACGATGTTAGGATCTGTAGTCCCCACGAAATCGTTAAATGTTCATACTAAACCATATCATAAGTGTGAGTTGAGATATATGTATATAGTTTCTATTCAATTTCTTAACGTTCAAAATTGTGTTAAATCACACGTTAAATAAGTATTGAAGGATCTGCAGATTACTGATGTAATGTGTAAACGTTTGTAACCAGGTACCACTACATCTTAAGTGGAGGTTAAGAAAGATTTCGTTTGTTTAAAACCTGTTCACGTTCTTATTAAGGTGTAATCCAGCTTATGGTGGACTTCGGTGAATTGTAGTTTCTAAGTGATCTCTATACGTTCACTTTAAGGTGAAATCAGATCTCAAGTAGAGTCAAAGGATTTGTACGTTTTCTACTTAACCTATTACAGGTCGTAATAATTTTCATCTATGTCTTAAGTAAGGCTTAATGTAAGGATCCAAATAATTTCTATACAACCTCTTCATGCTCAAATTAGATGCAACAATATCTTACATAGGTGTTTGGAAATCTTTAAAATACATTAGAAATATTTAACGTTCATAATAAAAAAGCAGCCACATCTCATGTATAAAATGTAAAGTTGAGACAATTACAGCCTTTATAAACCACATTTGTCTAATACAATAAAATAACCTTTAGATTATTACAACCAGGTTTGAAAACGTAAGTCTGTTTTATTTAAACATAATTTTTCAGAGCTGAGATAAGTTTGCTTATATTATTATTTATTTTTAGGTTATTAAGATTTAGAAATTGATTACTTATTTCTAGTTTAATATTCTAAGGCCTTCCCAGTGACATATCGGCAAGTCTACAGACATATAACTCTAAAGACCGAATTTTAATACCCGTGGCGCACAAAACAGATAATCAACTGTGTAGCTTTGTGCTTAACTACAAAAACCTAATATACAATATAAGATACGAGTGAGAAATTTTTTCTCGTTTTTATTGTTGAGCTGCTCGTTTATATGCTTTTAAAGCAAGCTTAAACTTGTTTACTGATAAGATCCTGATATTAATAACTATCGTCCAGTAAGTTCCTCTCCTAACCTCATATAGGTTGTAATGTTCCACCAGGTGAATGGGATCACGTTTGGTATATAGTTGTTATTACACTCAGAGTACGAATTAATAAGATAATTACCTTGTGCGCCTCCTTGTGTAAGAGCAAGATTCAATGGTTTTATTGGTATGTTTGTTTGTAATGTGTAGCGTTGTTTATACAGACAGAAAAAAACTGAAAGAAACTATATACCCTGAACCAAAATTTACGCACAAAAGTTATGGAGCGTATTTTTTGAAGACATCTTAAAATATTTTACAGAAGTAATGATACCATGGTAAAAAAGGTGCAAATAACGTAATGACTGATAAATATATATATATATACTAGCGTCTAGCTCGTTAAAGATGACGAGGCAAGTACTACCACCCCCACCCCATAGTATACCCTAACCTCACATTTCATAGCAACTGAAGTGAATAAATTTTGTGAAATTAAGCTTGACCAACAAAGAGACAGAAAAGTGCAGTCGAGGTAGTCAAACGTCGGTAAATTCCTTTATGAGCCAATGAAAATTAAGATCATTCATGAAATAAATTAGTGGCGTATCCATAGAGTAATTATTGGTAAAAATCAGTTAGACTAACAACTTCTAATAAATAGAAAAAGCTAGTGCGTCTTGGTAACACTACGTTCCAACAATGGCTTTCATGTCATGTTGCTTAGCGACAATGGTATAACCTAATATTGTTGTTAGTCTATGTACTGAAAGTATAAAATGAAATGTATAGATTTCTTAATTCAGAGTCTCCTTGATTAAAGAGGTTTGTTTTTTATTAAAAACGTTTGTGATATATCAGAAAATAGCTTAATTCATAAACGATTTAATTATATAATTGAACCGATATTTTTATTTTCTTACCCTAGGCTTATTATACCAACACTCACTACACTTATAAGGTTTCACAGCACCCTCTCCTCGCGGCTCCCTTTGCGCCCCCAGTCACTAACATCGTAATGGGCAGACAGTAATTGAACTATTTTATCTAGATAAATGTATTTTGGCTTTTATGACTTCTCCTATTTCGAGAAATCAAGCGTGATGTGACGTGATGCACACTGTATTTTGTATGGGTTAGATATATAAATGAAGTACACAGGTGAAGCCGATCAGAGTTTTGAGTAAAGATCGACTTTACCCTTTCAAACCTGCTCGTTTTCTGGCCTCTTTACTAACTAAACGTTTTATTTAATAAATATTTTTATACTTCGGCTAGTTACTTTGAAATATAACGTTGATTATGCAACGAAGTTTTTGTACGTTAAACTGTAACAGTACACACCTTCGCTAAAAGTCCGTACTTTCTTTGTGAAGTAATACAACAACTTTAATCTAATCAGTATTAAAACTTTTATCCACCGCCATGCCCTTCGTTAAAATTCCCTTTTGGCGAATTGAAAACTAAAATTTAAAAACACGTTAGAAAAACAATTGTTTAAAAGATGGATACAAGATCGTGATTTGTTTCATCTATATTCCTTGTTTTGAGACTGAATTGCGACTTTTTATATGACAATTCGCTGCGTGCAGAGACACTGAGACAATTATCACTTCAACGGGATATGTAGATGCATGGGAAGTAAATTTGCTCAGTTCGTTAGGATTTTAATACATTTTCTATGACTCTCTCTCTCTGACTTGTTAAAAGTTTGTATTTCTTTCTTGCATAGATAGATGGATAGATTTAGTAATGGTAGTCACTATACACCTTAAAATCAACTAAAAGTATTATTTTATCGTATTTCAGTCTCATACATAAGAGAAATTAAAACTTTCTGTACCTTAATGAAATTGAGAATCAATACCGTGAGGTTTATCCGTTTTCTGAATATTTCATCAGAAATAACCCAGTTTTTAGAAGAATACGTGTACAAATAAAAATCATCAATGGTAGTTGATATATATATATACTTATTTACTCTTTTCTATTTGTGTTCTGAACTTCTTTAATTAGTGTTTAATGAAATCTCATTTTGTAAAGATATATCATTTTATTAATTCCAAATGATTTCTAAGATGTCTCACTAAGACTCTTTGAGTTCACTGATTTGAGCAGAGTGCCATATGAAGCATGTCTTTAGGTCACGCTCAATTATATCTTCTCCTGATCAATTCCTGAACAAACTGTTCGATATAGATCGCCAAGTGGAAGCGTTTGAAGAGCAAAGGGTAAACATTAAGTCAAATGTATTTATTAAAATCAAAGAAAAGTATTTCCACTAAGTAGCAAAACTGAATCCAAAACTTAGAAGTTAACGTAGTATCGTATCTCTCTTTTATATATTTAATTAAAGTATTATCGTTTCACAAAAGGTTTCTCTCAAAATCTTCCTTAAAAGGTTTTTCGATATCACATTAGTGTATTCCGTACTTTCCACAAACAACGGTCGTCTACAAACTCGGGGATAAAGAGCTGGAGTTGAAGCGGGACCCGGCATGGCCAGGTGGTTAAGGCGGTCGACTCGCAATCTGCGGGTTTGAATTCCCGTCCCACCAAACATGCTCACCCTTTCAGCCGTGAGAGCGTAATAAGTAATGGCCAATCCCACTATTCGTTGGTAAAAGAGTAGCCCAACAGTTGGCGGTAGCCTTCCCTCTAGTCTTTCAATGCTAAATTAGGAACGGCTAGCGCAGATAGCCCTCGTGTAGCTTTGCGCGAAATTCATAACAAACCAAACCGATCGGTGGAGTAGAAGCAAATGTGAAACTTGCTCTAAACTAGAAAACTTAGTATCAGTTTAAAGCAAACCTGAACAATGTCAATAGATTTTTGCAGGAGCACGTCCCTTGCAATTCACTTCCCGTACTGAGTTTTCGTCAAAATGTCCATAAAGTATCTTTTATTAGTTAAAATTCTTATTTATCAACATAAACGTCACAATTACAATAAATTATTTACATTTTGAGACTCTTGGACTTAACCACTGTTGTTCTTTCATCCTTTCTAACATTATAACTAGCCCTAATTCGTATTGTTAAGATGCCGTATTTTTGTAACATTTTTTATAAAACTTACTTGTGAGGCGCTGCAGGTATATCGCCTGATCAATGACATGTAACTAACGGTTTTTAGCACGCGCTGTCTCTGTAACGGTTTTGGGGGTTTTATATAGAAAGTCTCAAATTTCCATTAGTAACTATAGTAGAGAAGTGTATTTTTGAGAAGCTTGGTTTTGGTTTAGTTTGATGGCCATTTCAGACAAAGATTTCTCTATCAAACTCGAAAGAGTTTTTTAACTTGGATATTAATCGTAGGTTTTTTGTTATGAGCTATCATTAGCTTTTTGTTTACGACTCTAAATAGTTTTGTAGCTTTAAGAATTAGTCTTACCTTTTGTAAACCTTGTGCTTTTTTGAGAGCTGTTAAAAACTGTTTTTGAAAAAATATCGACAAGTTTTGATGCAGTTAACATTGGAACAGCGAACGTTTTGTAACCGTACATCTAGCGTGAATTGGAACTTTGAACTTACAACCTGAAGCTGAATTTCGACATGCTACGTTTTGAAGTGATTACGTTGAATTATAGAGACAGTTCCTACGTGGATCTACCACAAAAAAGTGATTATTTTTTGTATTGTACCCTTTTGTAAATTATTGTATATAACTAAGTTAATATTTGATGTTTATGTGTATTTTTATAGTATATAATATATCTATAAAACTACAAATTTGCAGAGTTGTAATTTTTTTTAGTTTTATGTATTTTCCATTACTTCAATACGGGATCGTAACAGTATATGTGACACTTATGCGGTAAGTCTTAAAAATTATCAAAAGTGCAATTTAGTTTTCTAAAGGTTGTAAACTAATACATTTCTGCTAATGACTTTCCATTAACAGCATTTTTCTCATATAAACCTCATGACGTGTAGACTAAATAAATCATCTCATACCAGTATGAACTTTGTTGACTTCTGTCTGTTTTCTGATCGTTCAAGTCTTCATATTGTGTAGGAAGAACATTACAAAAGTTATTATAATTTCATCAGAGAGAATTAACACTGTTTCGATTTCAGTGTAGCATCAGAGCTTAGGATTTCAGGAAGTGACTGAAAACACTTTCTAAATCAGGTTCTCTACTGGAAGTGACGGAAAACATTTCCTAAGTCAGGTTTTATACGCTAAATGTACTCCGATAAGTCCTTTCAGTGAAGGTTTTTAACACCAAGTTCATTGTAGTATATTATGATTGTCGTATTTATAGTTAGCAACAAAATAGTATAGTGTTTCTACTGTCGTTGCCTGTTCTCCCCAGTTGTCAGTGTCTCACTGCTTCTGTCGTTGCCTGTTCTCCCCAGTTGTCAGTGTCTCACTGCTTCTCTATCTTTCTATATATATATATACGATCTTCCTCTTCATATTTCACTATAAGCTCCGTTTTCTGTTTATCTCTGTTTCGTTTCTTGTCATTACATATTTTTTCGTCTCTTAATCTCTTTTTTTTAACCTATATTTATATTCACATGTAACCACTATATATGAATAAATATATATATAGGGCTAAGTGTGGCTCAGTGGTTAGCGTGCCGGACTGTGGGTCGGAGATTTCGTAGCTCATGCCCCGATACCGTAAAAAAAAAAAGCGATTCGTAGATTAGGGCTGTAGGTGTGTTATAAGAGTGACGGTCAAATTCCATTATTCGATTAGAGTAGGTTGCTAATTGGTGGTAGGTATCATTGACTAGCTGCCTTCTCTCTAGTCTATCACATCAAAATTAGGCACGCCTAACGTAGGAAGCTTTCTAGTTGTTTTATGTATATATACTTATGTATCTCCTATTCTTTGAGTAAAGTTTTCAGTTTTCTATCTATTTTTTCTGTCGTATTGTAAAAGTATACCTGATTCTTTTTATTTTTGTTGTTTTCTTTGAACATATTACTCCACGTTTCTTTCTGTAACTCTCTCTTTATATGTCTGCCTTTATATTTCTAATTATATTCTCTCATTCTTCATTTTCTCCATTCTTTATTTTCTTGTCTGTCCTTTAGGTTAATGCACTTGCACGCCAGTTTTGACAGGTAACAAGTACTCTTGTATGACAGCAACATCTGTCAAAAAAGCAAAAACAGGAAGTTTACTAATACTGTAGAAAAACCTCCTGAGGATTCAGGATCAACTGCCATTAGTGTTTGGTCTGTGTTGTCCAGTGCAATTCAATGACTCTTTGTGTATATGTATTTAGGCTCAGATATTAGATTACAGCCTTCATAACATTGGTTAACTTCGATGCGTTGAGAAACCACGATGACATTTCATTGATTTATTTTTAATGATTTGGGTTGAACTACACCTTGTAAATGGATGTGACAAGAAGGGGAGTGGGATCCTCGGGAACAGAAGGTGAAAACATAAAGCTGAGAAGTGAATGATCAATAAAATGTGGTGGCAATAAGAATCTCGCTTATTTTTCATTAGGAACTCTATTAGGCAAAAAATAGGACTAGTTTGTACAGCCAAGCATGGTTCTAAAGAGATAACGAATTTTCAAGAAAACCCTTAACGGAAACAGGATATATATAATGAGAAGAGCTGAATTATGTTGAATTTACCCAGTAGAAAACTTAAACTCTGGTTTGTTTTGGTTAAATTTATATTTAATTTAATATTTTGTCATATTTTAGTATCAGCCATTCTCTCTCTCTCTCTCTCTCTTCGTTTGAAGGTCTGGGATCCCACTCTAGTTACATTTTTCTAGTCTCCCACATAGTCTCATAATTACCTTTTGTATGAAAATTCAGGTTATCAGGATTAAATTGTTATTTGGTTTGAACATATAAATGTCTTTGGTCAATTTTGATAATTTTCTCATGACTCTGGAAGTCTGAGAAGTTAGGTTCCTATATCTAGTTGTTATTAGTCTACCTTATTAATCTATTACTATGAAATGTGAATTAAATCAAAACAAAATAATTACCAATCCGTTAGTTTCTTCCCGTAGAAAATATTTTGTTTCTAGTTAATCTAAGTAGAATGAGACGGATTATATCACAGTCTTTTTCGAAGTGATATATTCATAGATTAGGAGTAGTAAACGATTTGGAGACAAAGGACACAAAATTCTGAAGAAAAGAGCCTTCAGTGTTTTCCATATGCTCCACCAGTGGCACAGCGGTATGTCTGCTGACTTACAACGCTAGAAACGGGTTTCGATACCCGTGGTGAGCAGAAAACAGATCGCCCTTTGTGTAGATTTGTGCTTCACAACAAACAAACAATGCTTTCATTGAACTAGAAACATTGGTACAGCAGAGCGTTTAGGACAATTACGGCTCAAAAAAACCATAATCCCAGTTAATCTGCACCATCAATTTCATCCACAAAGTGAAGATTATGGTTATAAAATAAGATCCTCCGGCCCAAAACGTCATTGCGATAAAGTTCAACATATCTTTTGGTACCGTTAACAAGATGATAAACAAGACTTTTAAATGAATGAAGGCTTAAAAGTCCAACGTTCACAGACTTCCAAACTGTCTGGTTATTCACCGCTGTTTTCCCGGAAAATATGGCTAAAGAAACCTGAATCATAACGTTCCGACGATGCAGATCCAGTGGATTGTTTGTTTAACATGTTCTTGAGGAGTCTATCGAAAGTCACTCAAGAGGTGAAATCTAAGACTGATCTCGCCGTAATTCGTAGAAACTTGTTGCAATGGAAGTTGTAGTGGTGATTAAAATATCATTGTGTGACTGACTATCAGACTGATCAAAGTAGCTTTAGAGCAGCGCTGATTCTATACTATCGATCTGATAAAAAGTGATTAGCCTGCAGTAATCCACAAGACAATTTCTTCTTGCACGCGTACTATATAGATACTAATAGCATCAAATGAACCTAAACTCTTTAGCGATTCGCAGTTATATTTGGTTCACTACCATACAGATAATGCAACATGTACTTTTCTCGCAAAAATATGAAGCATGTTTATTCATAAAGGATGTTTTTTTTTTTTGGATAATCTGAAAACCACAATGTCGAGTTATTTCATCTCTCATTAGCTCAATTAGCTTGAAAGTCTGTGGACTAATACAATAAAACAACTAATATAATAATTGGGTAAGTTTTGCTTTACTCGTAAATGTACCTTAGTGCTCCGTTTGTGTGTCATAATAGTACGAGTATGATACTGAGATTAATTTCAATGTACACTGACGATAAAACGAAAACATGTGAGTTTTCTCACAATAAATATTACACTGATAATAAATAAACATTATTTACTCACTTCTACCCCTTCAAATAATGCTTAAACTTTAAATTTTTATTTTAGAAAATAGCTTTAACTATTACGTAACTAATTAATGTGTGAAGCTTTATCTATTTCTTATCTATCGTGTAGTATACTCATCAAACTTACTTGGCACCTTGTGATTTTAAAACTAGTGACTTTTTAATGAAAGAAATTTCATTTTTTGGTTGGTTAGTTTAAAACAAAGCCACATTGGGCTATATGTTGTGGGTAATCGAACTTCGTATTTTAGCGTTGTAAGTCCGTAAACTTACATCTTAGTCTGATGTTTGAGTAATATGCAAGTATGGAAATATTATTTATATTTTGATAAGTGTTAATAATTTATACACAGTTTAGTTCGTTTTTCTTCAGCTAAAGATTTATTAAGATTTGTCTTAAGGCTTAACATCAGTCACTATTAAATGTCTTCCTCTTTAGGGGCGTTCCATTTGCCACGAGGTACAAAATCAAGGCGCGTGCTGCTGAATCTGACAGAGAAGTGGTCAGATTGGACGTGTATGGTGGGTGCGTGAGAAAGTAGAAATGCACGTCAAACGTACAGACTGGGCAAATAAGATTACTAGCATTATCAGAGACTGAGAAAAGATATAGGTGTAAACATTACAGTGGCTGATAACTATGGGTCTACTGTAAAGAACTGATGAAAGTTTCAGTTGCTCAAAACGAAACATTTACCAATATGTGTTCCTGATATAGTCAAGTTCGTAAAAGTTGGGAGTAATGCGATCAACATAACAAAAAAAGAGTTTAATAAGATATAGCGCTAGTACACGCGTTGTCAGGTTCTGTTTAAATATTTGGATTTTCTCACCTGCATAACAATAAGATCGGATTAGATGTACAAAGTCAAAAAAAGAAGCTAATTTCATGTTTCCTTCAAATACGACACTGTAACAAAGTCAAGATGAAAAAAATCACAGGAAAATATCGTGGAAAAACGATTCAGGTACGTCATCCTATTTGTTTCTTTAACTAATGGTCTGTTTATAGTACTGTTTTCGCAGACCTTTTACTTATATCTAGGTTACTTTATATACTGTTACCAGAACTACAAAAGAAGTGTTTGACCATTTTCTACGCTCTCTTTCGTTCTTGGAAGAGGAAGTGAATCACCCTATATGGATCGGTCAACAATTCCACTGGAAAGTTCGCTTATTTTGCAGTACTATTGATGTTTTCAAAGAAGATGCGTTTACAGGGGTTTCTCAGCTGAATGTCATCAATACACCTTGATGTTAATTTACCGGAAAGAGCCCCCAGTGGACCATCATCTGCACAATTACTCAGTTCAATTTTTAGGACCTTTACTTAACTCTTAAGTGTATCAAGCAATTCTAGGTGACTGTTCTCTTCCTGTGCTTCACTGTTGTGTGTTTTCTTTCTGCATTGAACCTCGGTTTTAATAGTGAAAAATTGAATCACACACTAAAACTTAAACTTATAGCATCCTCACTGGTCGCATTTTCATGCAAGATTATATGTTGCTGTATTTACTCACGTGCTCTGTTTTAAGTAAGTCGCTATGTAAATTAACTCCCCCTATCTAATTAAATTAATTGAGACATGATAAGAAATTTCGTACTTTATTATAATTTTGTTTTTAATATTGATGCTGGTTAATGAACATCACACGACGTTTAGCTTACTTTGTGAGATTATTGGACTATATTAATACAGCGCGCTATACTTCAACTAAATGCCTCCACTGTCTGCTTTAATTACGTAATTAAGAGAAAAATTCAATAATACAGACTACGTGTAAGAAGATATGACTGCTGAAATTTGAGATAAATTAATAACTCTGATCAATAAAACGTTAAAATATAACATCCGTTTACAGAAGCGCAAATTTAAATATAGAGACATTCATTATGCATTTTCGAGCTTTTAAATAACCTGAGGAAATGAATTCTTATGTTGTAACAAATCTACAAAATTAATGAATTAGTTCAGAGATATGCAATTCCAGAGATAAGTTAAGCTTTATTCTCAGGTACAAAAGGTTAGAAAAAAAAAGGTTTAATTCTTAAACAAATAAAACCGGGAGTTAGTAGAACTTAGATCTTAAATGTGCTGACGTGTTTGCAGGTACTTTGACCTAATTAATAAACAAAATACGAGGAAAAAAAATCCAAATTAAACCCCACGTTTTTTATGTAAGGTTTTATTGGCCATACTTATTTATAATACGTACAGTGTACAGAAATTAATGTCATATGAAAAAAATTAGGTTTAGTAAAGAACTTTTAGTTTTAGTTTATCTTTGCAGATTTTATTACAAATCTGCCGGAAAGTATTAGTAGAGAACTTTGGTGTTCAGAAATATTGTGTAAACATTCCGGTTATTTTCCAACACCCAACTTTGTAGTCTAGAGTTCGGGTAAACATACCATTGCAGTTCAAAGTCGTGGTACGGATATACCATTTCAGTTCTAGCACTTAACTTTGTACTTCATAGTCCTAGGATGAGTATACCATTTCAGTTCTAACATTTAACTTTGTAGTTCAGAGTCCTGGGATGAGTATACCGTTTCATTTCTAACATTTAACTTTGTACTTCATAGTCCTAGGATGAGTATACCGTTTCATTTCCAACATTTAACTTTGTACTTCATAGTCCTAGGATGAGTATACCGTTTCATTTCTAACATTTAACTTTGTACTTCATAGTCCTAGGATGAGTATACCGTTTCAGTTCCAACATTTAACTTTGTACTTCATAGTCCTAGGATGAGTATACCGTTTCATTTCTAACATTTAACTTTGTACTTCATAGTCCTAGGGTGAGTATACCGTTTCAGTTCCAACATTTAACTTTGTAGTTCAGAGTCCTGGAATAAACATACGTTTCATTTCCAACACTCAACTTTGTAGTTCATAAATCTCGGGTTGGCATATTTGGCACAATATGTAAACGTGGACTCGTACATTAAACCTCATGTGTAAATTACATTTTACACACTTATCATTATGTATGAAATCCGTCACGCAAATTTATCCAGCTAGTAATGAAATAATATTTTTAACAGGGAAACTCAGCGTCCGTAGCGCTTCTTGTAATATGCATTTATATAGAATTTTAATAATCGAAGTAAAAACCGAATACATTCGTTAGATGAATGAGATAATTGGAGCGTCAGAATAATTTTTTTCTCTAATGAAAATACAGCAATATCTGAAAAAAACTGAAACAAAATCAAAACATGATCGATAGGAAGTCTTAGGGTGAAAAACGTACAAGACGAAGAGACAAGCACGCATAGAATTTTGTGGGGGGGGCACATTCCTTAATTGTTTAACATCTATTGTCTTGATAACAATTATATACTGCAAAACTTACAAATCCGAAGTAGCTAACAATCTACGTTCATGTGATATTGAAACAGTATTTGTCTAAATCTACATATGTCTGAGAAGTATTAATTTTTTAGATATAGAATAGTGAGGATGGTTATTTTTTAACCTGAGACTGTACAGCGCATTTGGCACAAGAAAACTGTTTTTAATATATTTCTTTTTTCTTTAGTTTTCAGACGACGCTTCTCAGCTCCAAGCTCAGTCCTTCAAAACCAGTATAACTTGGCATGGAAAAAAATGTTGTCGTACAAAAAAAATAAAAATGAAATAAATGCACAATAACACTTTTCACATACAGAAGGAGATGTCTATATAAAATATCTTATGAAGTTCTAAAAACTATTTTATAAAAGAAACAATAGTCTGTCACTCCTGTAACGTCGTCCTTTAAACTATATTTTAAATGATAAATAATACAGAGTAAAACAGGTTAATCTTTATATTCTAACGTCCATACCGTAGCTAATGATATGGAATATAAAGCTGCGAAAATACAAGTTCGCTAATGTTTTAAAACTTATTTAAACAGCTAAATAAACAACGAATAAAATTATATTCCTTTCTTTCTCTAAAGCTAGTTTCATCCAATATATTAGTTAAAATATTTAATATGTATAATATCTTTATTTTTATTGATTTTCATTTATTTATTAAGATGATATATTTTTGTACTCTTAGCTTAATATATGGATTTAGGACTAATCTAAATTTTCTGATCTTGACAAACTTTGTAAGATATTATTGGAATTACGGCCGAAAATATCACTAACCGGAAGGGTACATAACTTATGAACTAACGCATTCTAATCTTTACATGCCATTGCATACACCTAGGTAACCCCCCAGTGGCACAGCGGTATGTCAGCGGACTTACAACGCTAGAATCCAGGTTTCGATAGCCGTGGTGGGCAGAGCACAGATTGTGCAGCTTTGTGCTTGATTATAAACAAACAAACACTTAGGTAGACCAATATAATAAAATGGATACATTATTTAGTAGGTTAATATTTAGTTCTGATCCGTATAGGTAGCTTACTTTAATCAGCTGCTATTTGTATAACAGAGTAAGTTATAATGTAATTTCACTTCTCAATCTAAGTAAGTTTCATAATGATTTTAATTAACACTTAAATTTTGATTTTTTTTTTCACATTTTGGCGAAATCTTCGTGTCAAATATTCTATTACTCAATATGCAGTGTTTCTACACCTTTCACACACCATGACTCTGAGACAATAAATATTCTACACACTTTATGGTCATTCACATTAACTTAGTGAACAACACTTAGACTTTTCAAACCCATAAGACACTATTAAATTACGTAAAGTTTCAACCAAAGTACCTTTAAACAACGAACTATGATGTTTTTTGTAAATATTTCTTGTAGTTTATGTACCATGTGCTATAGAAATGTAGTTTACTCTATTAAAGAAACTAATTTTTCTTCAATTGTTAACAGTTTCAAAAGGAACCAACCATACATCATTTATAAAGTCAATATTTCTCTATATCTAATAATTGTTTGTATCAATTTAAGAAGTTGTAAGCGAAATTTGTAAAAAAGCTATAAAAAACGATTCAATTATATAGACAGATGGTGTCTGTCAGTTACAACTGGTTTATTACACTTTTTTCACTTAGAAGAAAGCATATATCACATCATGATAACAATTATTTCCAACCTATAGAAACACAACCAACAAACCTGACTATAAAGCTTTCCAAGACATAACCCAAATAAATTATGGCTACAATAACGTTTGACGTTAATTTTCAACCGTAAGCGCCCCCCAGTGGCACAGCGGTATGTCTGCGGACTTACAACACTAGAATCCGGGTTTCGATACCCGTGGTTGGCAGAGCACAGATAGCCCATTGTGTAGCTTTGTGCTTAATTACAAGCAAACAACCAGCCGTAAGGTAATAAGAAAGGAGCCGGGTGTTCATAAGAAATATAAGGCTTTAAACCCTGATGAAGTCGCAAGCCTCAAAGTAATAAGATTATTTTCGAAGCTTAGTTTTAAGTTAATTCATTCCTCTAAACGGATATATATAATATCCATTTTTCCAAATGAATATTTCTAAGCATTTCAACTTCTTATCCATCAAAAATATTTAAAGACTTTCTGAAAGAACAATCACTGAATAAATAGGATTATCGTTTTTCTTTCGTGATGAGAATTTTGATGCTCGCAAAGATTGTCAGAGTTTCAAAATTTTCCATACTTTATTATTGTTAAATGTATGATGTTTTGAGTTGTTTTTCATCACCACAATGAACCTATATCTACTAAGAATTTGAATAATATGTAGTATTAAGGCTAATAACTTATTAAGCAGACAAGCTGCTCATAATACTTAAAAACAATTATTTTAGTACAATTAGGGTTGATTAAAATGTATTTATCTTTGAAATTATTAAAGAACTCTTCATAAAAACATTTAAAAGTAATGCTACAACTCATTATGATGGCTACTCTCTGAAAGACAATTAAACTAGTATTTCAATTCAGTAATAGTGTGGTTATAATGAGAACATTTTAAAATCTTTAGAATTTTAAAATTGGTACATCTTGTAGTGTTTAAGACATGATAACTCGTTTATGGTGTAATGCACATGAGTGTTAAACTATCACATGATAGAAACTTGTTCTTGTTCGCCTACATTCCTGATTTTTCTAGTCAACCGAAAGCTTGTTTCTATATCCATAAGAAAACATAAAAATGTGGCAAATTATTTCATCTTCAACTAAACAATGATAACACAAACTATCATGTCGAGTATTCTGGAAATAGAAGTGCAATTTTCGCTTTTAACTTTTAAAATTCTATTGAATATCAGTGTGTCTATTTCCTTACCTTAGAATAAGAAATGATTTCTTATTTCTGTAAAGTGACTTTTGTTGATCTAAGATCTGACGATAGGGGTAAAAACTCCATTCATTCAATTTTAATGTTGGTTAAGCTTCGACTGGACACCCTATCAACATGAAGAAAATAATTTATATCCAAGCAGTTCAAACAGGTCATTCTTGCAGCCTCGGGAATATAATAGTTTGATTGTTGATTAAGATCACGTGTTGTTTTAAAGGAACTCGCTATAGGAAAAATCATTTCTTTTTCGATTTATCATCCTAATTCAATATACTAAACGTGACCCAAATTTGTGAACATTGTTTTGTTGTCTCTCGACCAGTTGTTGCTAGACAGTACAATGGAGTAGAATGGTTTCATAACATCTCTTAATAACAATATAATCAGCTCATTATAGGCTTAGCAACAATTCCTAACAAGTTAATCCCTGATTTGTGGAGTTGATTAGTTTGTAATACATTTCGTATTTTCTATTAGTGTCTGTTTTTAACCCCCAAGAGAGTCTATTAGTAATAATGAGTACTATATCAATAGAATAGCTTAGTCTTAAGCGCCAGACATCGGAAAAACAGGCAATAACCTGATTAAACTTATTAATATTTATGATCTGTATGGAATATTGCATACTTACAGTCATCATATCCAGTACTGCTGGGTATAAGGTGTGAGGTTAAATCTGTCCTTTCACTGTATAAGAAATTTCTCGGAATATAATTGAGCTTCGTTTCTGAATTCCGCCGCTAGACAGCGGAGAGGACGATTGACTAGTGTACTTATTATCAGATAATGGAAGTCTGACATGATTGTCCTGGAGAACTCACTTGTCACGCAGTCATCGCCCTCCATGTTGGGTTGCTTCAACGGTAAATCACCCTCCATTCAAATTCATGAGAAGTGTCAATGTCAAACACCAAGAAGTAGGAAAATCCTAAAACTTGATCGAAGAGCTTTCACTTTCTTTGAAAATGATAAATTTCCCGAAGATCTGTTGAATTTCGCAAAAAACAAGGAAAAGAAAACGATGAAACAATTATTTTATTAGAATGAACTAAAATGACCTGAAAACAAACACTTCCCTCAATATAATAGCGTGAATTGATTTACAATTACTTTACTAGAATGAACTAAAATGACCTGAAAACAAACACTTCCCTCAATATAATAGCGTGAAGTGATTTAC
>NW_013666743.1:176091-179671 GCF_000517525.1 Limulus polyphemus
AATTACTTTACTTAGAATGAACTAAAATGACCTGAAAACAAACACTTCCCTCAATATAATAGCGTGAAGTGATTTACAATTACTTTATTAGAATGAACTAAAATGACCTGAAAACAAGCACTTCCCTCAATATAATAGCGTGAATTGATTTACAATTACTTTACTAGAATGAACTAAAATGACCTGAAAACAAACACTTCCCTCAATATAATAGCGTGAAGTGATTTACAGTTATTTTCGTTTTCTAAACAACACACACGTATTAACGTTGATTATTGCTGTTACTAGTTTTGTATGTGTGTGTGTGTTAAACTATAAAAATGAATTCCAAACCTTAATTCTGACTACAATGATAAATGCTTAATAGCCGAATGAAAGTAAACATAACCTAAATAAGGAACCAAATCTTCAAAACTCCAAAAATGAACTCGACTTAGTTATACTTGTTTGATAAACAATTATCTTGGATGAGGATAAAACTATCTGAATAAACAGTTATGTCGGACGAGGATAAAGCTATCTGAATAAACAGTTATGTTAGACGAAGATAAAGCTATCCGAATAACCAATTATGTTGGACGAGGATAAAGCTATCTGAATAAACAGTTATGTTAGACAAGGATAAAGCTATTTGAATAAACAGTTATGTCGGACGAGGATAAAGCTATCTGAATAAACAGTTATGTCGGACGAGGATAAAGCTATCTGAATAAACAGTTACGTTAGACGAAGATAAAGCTATCTGAATAACCAATTATGTTGGACGAGGATAAAGCTATTTGAAAAAACAGTTATGTCGGACGAGGATAAAGCTATTTAAATAAACATTTATGTCGGACGAGGATAAAGCTATCTGAATAACCAATTATGTTGGACGAGGATAAAGCTACCTGAATAAACAGTTATGTCGGACGAGGATAAAGCTTTCTGAATAAACAGTTATACTGGACGAGGATAAAGCTATCTAAATAAACAGTTATATTGGACGAGGATAAAGATATCTGAATAAACAGTTATGTTGGACGAGGATAAATATATCTCTAACTTTAATTTTCTATGCCACTCTTTTTTTCTATGTAATAGTTGACTTATTTTATCGTTTAGTTGTTGTACGCCCCCTCATTCTTGGTTATTTTCTTGTCAGCAAAACATGTAATTAACACATTCTCCCAACACATATATTACTATGTACTACAAAAACAACTTGCAGTATAATATTTACTCAAAAAATATTTTGTCGTATATATATATAGGCATATTTTTCTAGCTTACCCAACACATATAAAAAAAGAAACTCTAGTGTCGTAATGTTGTTGAAATGTGGTAATACCGCAGGCTCGCCTGTTTACAAGCTGTAGGCTGTGCACTAAGGACCACGGTTTAACACGCAACTCACTCATTAGCCAGAACTTTGTCTCATCAACCCTTCATACATGTTTGGATTATTCAAAGTACTGTTTTTCGAAAACTTAGCCTTTACACTGCTGTACTGTGTATGTTTATGTAGATCAATAAGTTGGACGACTTAGCACTGAAATCGCCGAACTGTTTTTATTATGTTGATCAAAAAGCGGGTGACTTAACACCGCATTCGCCATACTGTTTTTGTTATGTTCAATACGTTGGGTGACTTAGCTCAGTTATCGCTGTACTCTCTTGTTATGCTGATCAATAAGTGGGGCGACTTAACACCGCAATCGCTGTACTGTTTTTGTTATGTTCAATACTTTGGGTGACTTAGCTCAGCAATCGCTGTACTCTCTTGTTATGCTGATCAATAAGTGGGGGGACTTAACACCGCAATCGCCGTACTGTTTTTGTTATGCTGGTCGATAAATTGAGCGACTTAGGGCCGCATATAAAGTGTGAAACGCAATTGGCAGTAAAAGCTCCTCAACTGGCGAGATTGTTCTCTTAAAACCCTCGTCATAGCTTTTAACACCGCTCTTAAATGTATTATACTTTTTCGAGAACTATTATTTTGAAGCACTTCTGAAAACATCCATGTATTGAAACATTTAACTACTAAAGAGAACATAACACGAAACTGGAAAAAAAAGTCGCTAAAAGAGTAGAATAAATCGCCAGTTGGTCATCCATATTCGATCTCCCTGAAAGCAGAAAAGTTTAAATATTTTAATAAGTTCGTAACAACCTTGACGCCCAGTTCCTATTTTATCAGTCATTCGATAAATAGAATCATATTGGAAAAGTTACGGTTTAAACGTAGAAAGCTGTTGAAGCATTAGAAATTAATTAACCTAACTAACGTTTGTGATAAAATTCGTTTAAACTGCTCATGTGCTTTTTTTTCACATTCCTATTAATTTGAATATTTCGAATTCCAATCAGATGTGCGTTGAAATTGAATTTCAGATGTGTCTTTTGTCTCCCACAACTTACCGTCAAAGAGGAATTTCATTTTAATACCAGAACTCGTCAAGTGAGCTGAAAAAATTAATGAGACATAAAAGTTTCTCTGAAACTCTATTTATATAAGCAGTATTAGACTTTGAAAAGTTACAGTTTAAAAACTGACAAAGCATTAGAAACCAAGTGATAAAAAGCACTCAAACTTCACATGTTATTCCACGTTCGCTTCATTTGTCTATTTGGGATTCTACATCAGAGATGTGTAAGAATAACATTTCAAATATATCTTTTGTCTCTCAACAGTCACTGCCCAAGAGGTCTTTCGTACAATACCATCGCTTACATAAAATGATCTAAGAACTGCCTAGGCTGTCAGAACCATCAACAAGTAACTTTCGTCCGTTCGTTATCTTCTAAAAGGTCATGTGTCGACCTTAGAACTTTGATTTCGCCTCTTTCGAACCTTGAAGAAGTCGTTTTCTGGTCACTCTAGCAATGCGTACGAAGCTTGAAATATTAGAAATTACACAGCAAGTATTGACAATAAGCAAATGAAATTCATTCTAACAATATATACTTGTTTTTTATAAATTGATGATAAATAATTACATTCAGGAATTTCCGCAGACAATGATCCAAATATTGATCATAGAAAAGTAAAGGTTAATGTTTAATATTCATAAATATAATTTACCTTGATGGTATTTATCAGCTCTTCAAGGTTATCAGGTGAAATTGCAAAAACTCTCATGAAACAATACATAAACATCTAAGGAATATGAGAAAACTCCATAAATAAGGTGTTTGGGTGCCTCACGAACTCTCTGATGATCATCGTTTCCAACGTTGCTTCGTCTCTTCTGGCGCGTAATGCGCGTGAACCATTTTTGGATAGAATTGTTACCGGTGATGAAACATGGATTCTCTATGCGAATATTAAACAACAAAAACAATGGCTCAGTCCTAGACAAAAAACACTTCCGATCCCAAAACCTGGACTCCATCCGCAGAAAGTGATGCTTTGCATTTGGTGGTACATCAAAGGAGTAATTCATTTCGAACTCCTCAATCCACAGCGAACTGTCAATGCAGAGATCTATAGTCAGCAACTGGAACGTTTAAATCAAGCCCTTCATCAGAAACGCCCTTCACTCGTCAATCGGAAAGGTGTTCTTCTCCAGGACAATGTACGTCCACATGTGGCACA
>NW_013666743.1:179996-184921 GCF_000517525.1 Limulus polyphemus
CGACATTAATTTCTTGACGACCTAATATATATAGAAAATATAGAATATAAATAATTTTTTTTCAAGAGAAAATGACTCAGTTTTGTAAAGAAAATGTATTTATTACATTCGTCGTAACGATAACTGTAGCTTACGTAACTACACATTGGAATATGACCCTAACTGTAACTGATGCAACAGAAAGTGTCGAGGTGACATTAACTGCAACTGTTCCATCACATGAAGCTACTTAAAGTTAAAGAGATAACATTAATTGCAGCTGTTGCAGTACACGAAGCAAAATAAAGTGGGGAGATGGTATGAATTGTAGTTGTTACAACACAAAGTTGAGATATAACAATAATTGTACCTGAAGCAACACGATGTTGAAAATGTTACTGTGATTGTAATTGTTAAGACACAAAATGGATATAAAACAATAATTGTAGCTGCTGCATCACAAAGTGAGGATATGGCAATATCTGTAACAGTGGCACTACAAAATGGGGATTTGACATTCATTGTAACTGTTTCAACGTAAAATAGAAATATAACATAAATTGTAGCTGTTTGTAACACAAAGTGACAATATAACATAAATTGTAGCTGTTTGTAACACAAAGTGACAATATAACATAAATTGTAGCTGTTTGTAACACAAAGTGACAATATAACATTAATTGTAGCTGTTTGTAACACAAAGTGACAATATAACATTATTGTAGCCTTTAGAATACAAAGTAAGAGTATAATAATTACTGTAGCTGTTGCAACATAGAATGAGAAATATTAGCTACAACTAAAGTAACATAAAGTAGGCTGTTGCAACAGTTGAAGTTGTTGAAACAAGGTGTAGAGATATGACGATAATTGTAGCTGTTTCATCACTAAGCAAAAAGATGTGAATAAGATTGAAGCTGGGGCAACAAATAATAAAAATACAACAGTACCTGTAGCTATTTCAGCAAAAAGGAGGAATATTACATTACTTTTAGCTACAAAACATTATTGAATAAATGGTATTTATGGAAACCGAAGCAACACGGTCTAAGGATATTACTTTAACTGTAACTGAAGCAACAAGAACTGGACGTTAACTGTAATTGAAGCAGCAGGAACTGAGGATATTACCTTAGCTGTAACTGAAGCAACAGGAGCTAGGGATATTACCTTAACTGTAACTGAGGCAACAGGAGCTAGGGATATTACCTTATCTGTAACTGAAGCAACAGGAACTAGGGATATTACCTTATTTGTAACTGAAACAACAGGAACTAGGGATATCACCTTAACTGTAACAGGAGCTAGAGATATTACCTTAACTGTAACTGAAACAACGGGAACTGGGGATATGACCTTAACTGTAACAGAAGCAACAGGAACTAGGGATATTACCTTAACTGTATCTGAATCAACAGGAACTGGGGATATGACCTTAATTGTAATTGAACCAACAAGAACTAGGAATATGACCTTAACTGTAAATGAAGCAAACAGCGTAGTTATGACATCAATTAACTGTAGTTGATGCTCAAACTAAGTAAGGAGATGTCAAGTGTAGAAATGTGGAGTTAACTGAAGCTGAAACAACACAAAGTTAAAGAGTTGTCATTACCTGTAATAATATTAATTGTAGAAATATGGAGTTAAATGTAGCTGAAACAATACAAAATTGGAGATTTGTCGTTTCCTGTAACTGCTGAATGTCAAGTGTAGAAATATGGGGTAAATGTTAGCTAAAGCAACACAGATTTGAAGACTTTTCATTACGTGTAACTGCTGGAATATTAATTGTAGAAATATGGGGTTAAATGTAGCTGAAACAATACAAAATTGGAGATTTGTCGTTTCCTGTAACTGCTGGAATGTCTAGTGTAGAAATATGGAGTAAATGTTAGCTAAAGCAACACAGATTTGAAGACTTTTCATTACGTGTAACTGCTGGAATATTAATTGTAGAAATATGGGGTTAAATGTAGCTGACAAAATACAAACTTAGAAAGTTGTCATTACCTATAACAGAGATTGGGGATTGGTGTAGTGGATATTAAATATCAAGTAATTAAGTTTAATCAACGTAATGAAATTTAGTGTATTGTCATAAATTGCGTTTGGTGCAAGAGAACAGAGAAACATGACATTAACTACACATGATTTGGTATATGTTAAAAACAATTATTACGAATATAACAATAATAACTAAAGACATTCAAATACTCATACAAGTTTAATTGTTTCTACTGTGAGATATAAGAAGTAACAAAATACGGGCCTTAGTTCCTGGTCTGAAATAAATACACTGGACCTTCGTTCAGTTACGAAGCTATAGTATTGTGAACGTACCGTGAGCAGTGAGACAAATCGGTATCTTAAATAACCGCCACAAAACGCTATTCTCTTGCGCCTCTCCTTCGAGCTGTCTGTAGGTCAATGTACCATTGTTGTTAATATTAAGAAGCGTTTTTACATAGAATGTATGTTACACATGCTACAGTTATTACGAAACTTCATAGAGCTCAACTAAGAAATCATAAAGTGATCGTTAACTTTTTCATCGTCTTTTATTAAATATTTCTTGTCGACTTAAAGAAGAGGAAGATATAGAAATTAGAAAAATATTTAGAGTTAAGAATGGGGGAGTGAAATTGGAAGTACATACCTCACAGAAAGAAACAAATGTGATCAAAAGCGGGATAAAGTTGGCTAGCGAAAGGGTTAACGCCAAACGTTGGCAAGAAGGGAAGTGGAAGAATTAAAAAGAAAGAGATAAGAAAATAAGATAGGCAAGGAGTAGTGAATAAAACGAGATAAAAATACGAAAAAAAGGGAAACAATGAGGTGGAGAACTGAAAAATAAGAGCGTGAAACGAGGGTGTAATCTAGAAAAAAGCTGATAAGGAAAGAGAGAATTATCAAAATAAAGAATGATAAGATACTGATAATAATGAGCAAAAACTAACAGAAAATGATAAATACGGAGATAAATAAAGCGAACAAAATCATAAATACAAGATTTACGAAGCAATAACAAACCTGGATTGTTTGTTTTTAATTATGCACAAAGCTACACAAGGGTTATCTGTGCTCTGCCCACCACGGGTATCAAAACCCGGTTTCTAGCGTTGTAAGTCCGCAGACATACCGCTGTGCCACTGGGGGGCAACAAACCAGAAAAAGCGTGAAAAAGTAACAAAACTATTCTGGTATGTATGCATATCGACTAAATTTTTCAAACAAAATAGTCTCTAAGTCTTTGCTGCATGGTTAATATTTATATGATGTCTTTACTCGGCAATGGTGGTGTACTCTAAAGGTTTGGATAATTACTAAGGACATAATACAAATGAAAAAACAGATCAAGCTAAATAATAAGCTTTCCTTTCTGGCAAGTGTTTCAGAAAAAAAAAAAAACTTTAGCTCGTTATCTACACTAAACCGAACATAATTTATACTATCGCCTTACCCTAAGCCTAAAACACATTAAATTTAGATTTTGCATCTGAACAATGATTAAGAATGTTGCAACAATATTTTCACATAAAATTATAATTTTTTCAATGTTGAATTAATATTCTGTGTATGGTGAAATGAAAAATTAATAAATAACATATATATTAATTCACATATAATTATAGTTGAAGTCTCCATCATAAGAAGGAGCAGGATATAGAAGAAAGAACATGAGGTTGACGTCTTTAACAGCTTTGCGTCTATTATTTATTTATTTTTTTACTGCCGAGTTATCTATGTATGATTATGTCTCTGATGTTACATTGTACTGTACAGTTTTGTCGAACCTCGCGTGCCGAGGACAGTATCATTACCACACGTGGTAGCCAGCGTTGTACGTCATCCCATCAGGCATAACAGATGATGGAAAAAGAATGTTGTGTGCCTTGTGCAGTAAATACGAAACCCCCCTGCGTAATTCAACCAGTTAAGTGTACCATTAGCAACAAAAATTGAAGAAAGAGAGAGATTATCTAATGGTTGAGAGCGAACGAGGGATATAATGTTTAATATCTAGATAGTTATTATTTTAAGTATTCTCAGTGTGGTCTATTGCAATATTTTATTGACTACGTTTGCCTAGTGGCGGAAGAAGACGTAGATGCAGCTTCCATTTCAGTGCAGTATTTTCTACCTAACCCTTCTCTTAAACATTGGCTATCTACCAGTCTATCTTAAATATCAATTTATGAAACAAATGGTCTAACTATTTTAAACCACTTATAAACAAAACCAAAAGGCTTTTAATTTACTTATTAGTATCTTGTACAGTCATCATAATTTAGATATATGTATTATTCTACTTATTTTTAGCATTTATTAACTTACAGGTTTGACAGCTTTCAGAAGGACTTTACCTTTTAATGGTATAGATAAATATATATATATATGTTAGTCGATAAAATAAGTCATTACAGAATATCTTAAAAGCAAGCAATACAAAACAAAAGTGTCTTCTGAATTTTTGAAAAAGTAATATCAGTAATATTGTTGGGTTATTTACTTCTGCATATTATATACGAATTACGTTATTGATACTTCTAGATGTGCATCTAAGAATTACATTATTGATAATTCTAGATCTGTGTGTAACAATTACATTATTGATAATTCTAGATCTGTGTGTAACAATTACATTATTGATAATTCTAGATCTGTATGTAACAATTACATTATTGATAATTCTAGATCTGTATGTAACAATTACATTATTGATAATTCTAGATCTGTGTGTAACAATTACATTATTGATAATTCTAGATCTGTATGTAACAATTACATTATTGATAATTCTAGATCTGTATACAAGAATTACATTATTGATAATTCTAAATCTGTATGTAACAATTACATTATTGATAATTCTAGAGCTGTATACAAGAATTACATTATTGATAATTCTAGAGCTGTATACAAGAATTACATTATTGATAATT
>NW_013666743.1:185151-190800 GCF_000517525.1 Limulus polyphemus
AATTCTAGATCTGTATGTAACAATTACATTATTGATAATTCTAGATCTGTATGTAACAATTACATTATTGATAATTCTAGATCTGTGTGTAAGAATTACATTATTGATAATTCTAGATCTGTATGTAACAATTACATTATTGATAATTCTAGATCTGTGTGTAACAATTGTATTATTGATAATTCTAAATCTGTATGTAACAATTACATTATTGATAATTATAGAGCTGTGTGTAACAATTACATTATTGATAATTCTAGATCTGTATGTAACAATTGCATTATTGATAATTCTAAATCTGTATGTAACAATTACATTATTGATATTTCTAAATCTCTATGTAACAATTACATTATTGATAATTCTAGAGCTGTATACAAGAATTACATTATTGATAATTACAATATTTATAATTCTGGTTATCTAGGTTTTATCCGTGGTACAATGTACAATTTTTGTCTACAACAAAAACATATAAAAATGATTTAATTACACTGTGTTATGTGGAGCAGGTCTCACGTCCAACAATGCTAATAGCTAGCGCTAACGTCATTAATTGTGTCAGCTTTAGCAATCATGTAAACATAAGTGATGCACATGAATATGACACATTGAAATAGTAACTATGTTTTATTTTGATAAAATGATCAAAAAAAGCTCGCGGTCTTCTTAAAAAATTCTAATCCGTAGACTAATTGTAGTCACGTAGTCTGGTTGCCCAGAAACATAGATAATTTTCATAATATAGATCAATAAAATGCATCATTAAGTACAGGATACATTTGAGATATATATAATGCCCCAAGAAGTTGCACAATCTAAGTATAGTCAATTAGGCACCTAGTGTATAAATGACATCAAAAAGGCCACTGGACTTTGTGTGTGTGTGTGCTTAACAGTAACCAGTGCAATGTTTCAACATGTCAGTTACAACTCAGACAAACTAAAAAATAGGACAGCAGTGATTGTTAATTTGCTAGAACTCGTCGTGCTTTCTTGCATAACCATTCAGTGAATGGGCGTGGGTCTCTAAATAAAAAAACGCAGAAAACTGTGCAATATTTGTAAGTTTGTTGCTTCTTCTTCTGGTTCTTTTGGAAAGTTGCTTCTCAAAGCAAGTGAAGATTTTCGAGGAGTAAAGTAAGTCGTTATTTACAGTGGTCTTGTTGATTAAGTTGGGGTAATATATTTTAAACAACTACTTATTTTTAACATACTTATCTTTTAGTTAAAAGTCAGTAGAAGATAACTTCAGTTGAGGTAACTTTGATAGCAAGTTTTCAACTGATGTAAGTTGAACTGTGTTACTTACGTAACTTGAAAATGGTAACTACTTATTTTTAACATACTTATCTTTTAGTTAAAAGTCAGTAGAAGATAACTTCAGTTGAGATAACTTTGATAGCAAGTTTTCAACTGATGTAAGTTGAACTGTGTTAGTTACGTAACTTGAAAATGGTAAACTATATCGTGGTTGTCTTTTTCACACATCTGTTAATCTTTTGTTTTTCTGTTAATGTTGTTACTTCTCTCGAAAACTTGTTATTATACAGTGATAAAAGAAAATACTTATAAGGTAGGAACTTGTTAAAAACGTTCTAACTTTTATACGTTGTTGATCCAAATCAATTTATTATTCTGATACAAACCACTCTTTAAACTTTGGGGAAAATTTCAAACACCAAACCATTTTCGGCTATAAAAAAAAAGGTGATTAAACCAATGGGTTGAGTAATTAGAAACGATTCTAAAATACAGAACTTTTTACTGTATTTTTCGTAAACTTTGTGACTTAATATATTTTTAATGATAGCATCTAAGTAGAATTAACTAGTATCTTGAATGTACAGTTCATTCGACAAAGGCATGTATATCGCCCCCTTGTGGTACCGGATAAAACAATTAGAAAGATTTCACATAAGTTTAACACTAGTCTGCTACACATGTAATTATCAGTTCGACATGTCACTGGGTATTAGTTATAAATGCAACTGAATATGAGGGGGGGGGGTAATATTCGAAGCAGTTTTTAAATCACCGGCTTTATTTGGTTACATAATTTCAACTATATTAATAAGCAGCAAATCCAAGTATCTCAGAGTTTGTCTTAAGATTTCTACCATTGTTACTCGAATAGGTTTTTACACACGTAACATTACGTGTTTTAAGCTACCAGATGCAACTGACGATAACTTTATAATCTTACCGTTGGAGCTATCTTGTGGTAATCTTTAAACTCTTGTTTGGTACTCTTCAAACAAATTTATCTTTATCTTGTGCAGATGCTATATTGAACATATACGCAGTACTGTCGTCCCCTGGCGGTTGTATATACAGCTGCAGTTTTCAACTGTGTATTTACCAATGTTGTGGTATTCTCGCATGTGTCAATATTACATTTTCAAAAATCAATGAAATAGATGTGTATTGTTGTTGTATTTCTTTTAAATGTTCCAACCAATGAAATAGATGTGTATTGTTGTTGTATTTCTTTTAAATGTTCCAACCAATGAAATAGATGTGTATTGTTGTTGTATTTCTTTTAAATGTTCCAACCAATGAAATAGATGTGTATTGTTGTATTTCTTTTAAATGTTCCAACCAATGAAATAGATGTGTATTGTTGTATTTCTTTTAAATGTTCCAACCAATGAAATAGATGTGTATTGTTGTTGGATTTCTTTTAAATGTTCCAACCCCTTAACTGGAGAATGTATCAGTCCTTGGTGATTGTCTTGTTTCACATGATTAACAGTAAAATTACGAGTTCATAAAAACTACTATGTACATTACCTGATGAAGAAGCGACGTTCTTTTAAAGCGTAGTCCTTTTCTAATACATTACATTGGCGAACCAATTACTCTACTGTACATGTTGGGACGAGAGTAGCACAGCAAACGCATTATGAAATAGCATACGGGCAAAGAATAATGACAGTCGTAAATAGAACTTCTGATATAAAAGCTTGGCCTTAGAAATGTTATTTGAATTAACATAACATGTATGAAAATCCATTTATTAGCTACTTAGAAGTTCAAGGACATCTGCTTTCACCAATTTCTCCGAAAAAAAATGTAAATTTCCAGACTTTAATCGCATAAATATAGTTTTAGAGATGCTTTTCTAATAGTAATTCTTTTCGCAAAGTAGCCATATTCGGTGTGAGTTTGTAGAGTTGTGTGATCTTTATCCAAACGTTCCAGAAGTGAGTTGATATTTCAGAAAGTAGTAAACAAAATCTGGTATTTTCAATCTGGACAGCACCATATGCGACAGATCGGCTAAACAACCAAGTCAGGAATTCTAAGGTTCAGACCTAGTCATTCTTTATTTAGAACTGCTGGCCAGAGAGAGAGCAACCAGTCAGAATCATCCGCCGACTTCACGGCTACCTTAACAGAAGAGCCAAATTAATGTTTCTCGCAGTGGGCACTTGGAAGTTATTAAAAGTCATTTAAACTTAGTAGTTCATGTCGTTTTTGTTTTTTTGTTTTGTTTTTTTTTGAGTAGCAACTAGGAAATTTCTGAATTATGTCTTTTCTGGAACAATAACTACAGATAGCTGAGCACGGTGTATGAAAATGATTTTGTATCCTCACCACATGGTTACAGTCATGCTCTGTCTGACAACCACGCATCTTGACAACCCTGAAGCATAGCTTCCATTGCAAAAGCACACTCTTACCCCTTGCATGCTTTCTATAATTCAACTGGTGTATAAAAATGAAGGTTTCTCAGTGCCCGTTATAACTTCCGTTCCCAAAGAAATCCTTAGGCGCTGTGTCCGGCGATTTGACTGGTACATGTGTTTTCGTATGGAATAGAGCACGAATAGCAGCGTCATTTTCTAGATGCTTGAGCTATGCGAAAGTTGAATGAGATGTGTTTACTGAAAGCCTTATTCTGATGAACTCGCTTCTTGTTGGCCTCATTTCCAGAAGAAAGTACTTCATGATTATGTTGCGTACTGTTCCCAGGGGAATGTGGATGGCTTTTGTGCTCGTGGATTCTCACCTGTTACAAAACGCTGCATTTTGCTTATCATGGCTAAGGAACCACATTTTGCAGGTCTCTTTCTGTATGGTCCTGGTACCCCACATTAATCATTCTTCCTTTGTTTTCCCAGCCGTTCAGTACAAAGTATATTTCCGTCTAAGGAATTCTAAATCCCCAATCTAAACACATCTTTATAGTCTAAGTCTATCAATATTTTGCATCGGAAAGGGTTGTTACATACCTTTCCCAAAAGCGATCAATTTTCGGTGACAAGGTCAAAATGTAGTTTTGATACATCTCGTTCCACCGTGACTTTTATCGGCTATGGTTGTCAGGTGCCGTGCTTATTTCTATATTCAAATTATTTTTTAGTATAACGTACTCAACCCTGTACTAATATATTCTAATCAAAAGTAAGCTTACTCTGTAGTAAGTAACTTGTCAATTAATAACGCCAGCTAGAAGGGTATAATATCATAAATCAACACCCAAGAAAACTAGTACCTATATCATTGAATCAGTAGTTAGCTACTCTTGTCGTTAGTAATATTTTTATCACAAACCCAATATTGTTTCATGAGAGGCGGGCAGCTTAGAAAATTTAGATTAATTAAGCCACGACACAAAATATTTTCCTAAGTGTAAATATTAATAAGAATAATAAACAATGGTTACCATAATCAAAATAACTTCAAACAATATAATTAATAGTAATAATGAAACCAACTTTCATGAAGCTTCATAACACATCCCCCCAACCCCCATCGAGAATAATTGCCTTAACAGATTCCCTTTCCCCCGTCAATTAAGTAGAACTAGTAGTTTATAATTACTTTTTGTGTTTGCCTGTTGCTTATAGAAAAATATACTTGAAATATTCTAGTAATAATGATTATTTCTGAAAAATGGTGGAAATGGTAATAGAAAGAGCTTACTGTCTGATATATTGGCCCGGGATGGCCAATCTGCGGGTCGCGGGTTAGAATTCCCGTCACACCAAACATGCTCGCCCCTATCAGCCGTGGGGGCGTTATAATGTGACGGTCAATCCCACTATTCGTTGAGTAGCCCACGAGTTGGTGGTGGGTGGTGATGACTAGCTGCCTTCCCTCTAATCTTACACTAATAAATTAGGGACGGCTAGCGCAGATAGCCCTCGTGTACCTTTGCTCGAAATTCATAACAAACAAACTGTCTGATATACACACTTTTGCATTTGTTCAATATTTCAGAACCAAACAAATATGTAGATATTTTCAAATGTTTTATTTCACATCCACATCGTTTGATGATTAACATCTTTTGAAATGTGTTGATTTTTTATTTGTCTGTATATACATTTTTTTCTTATCCTTCCATCTATTGATTGTGCCTGAGAAGGCTTAGTTGCTTTAAAAGCACATCTACAATAGCAGGAAGGCTGATTAATCATCTTTTTCTTTTCTTGGTTTGTTCCGGGCATCCAATTTATTGCAAAAACAAAATGCACAGAAGTATATTTCATTTTCGATAAATTGATCCTTCATCAGAGATCAGCATCTGCTGCCGGCAATGGTTCGCTTTCTTCCGCTGGTCATTTCCGCAGGGAAGGAAATAAGGACTAGCTAGCACTTTGTGACACAGGTGTATCGAGCGAAATGTGTTTAGTCCCG
>NW_013666743.1:191387-195813 GCF_000517525.1 Limulus polyphemus
CATCGGTCAATACACACAATTATCCATATCAGTTGGGATAGTAGTTACCCTTGACATCGGTCAATACACACAATTATCCATATCAGTTGGGATAGTAGTTACCCTTGACATCGGTCAATACACACAATTATCCATATCAGTTGAGATAGTAGTTACCCTTGGCATCGGTCAATACACACAATTATCCATATCAGTTGAGATAGTAGTTACCCTTGGCATCGGTCAATACACACAATTTTCCATATCAGTTTGTACAAAATATCCATCGGTGCATGACGTATGTAATTATATGTAAGTTTAGGCACATATTTAAAACCAACACGAAAATCAAATGACCAGAATGACGAAATGTAAGGAATAAAGAAAGACATACGAATATTAATGCAGCTTGGCAGAGTTCAAACAAAGAATTAACTTGAATATTGCGGTGTTTTAGTCCACGAGGCTTTATCTAAGTAATTATTCGGATGCATGGCAAAATCTTTCACAAACTGGCCTATTTCCCTGTTGACCGGGATCTCAAGTAGATAGACTGCTAGATGTTCATCAGGATTCACGTGCTGTGAAATGGATCATTTCCGGCCTGTGTGATACGTCATTCTAGCAACGGAAGAATGCTTGAGAGGAGTTGCTAGAAGACCGTGATGAATTTTTGACGTGTTCGGAGCCTATCAGGAACAAAATATTTGAAAAAAAGGTGAATATAATAAGCATTCTTATATCACTAGTCATTAAATCACCACACTGGCTTATTTATCCAACTCTACTGTGCAAACTGCTGGTTATTTATCAAATTGATAATAAAAAATCCATCTACGAGTTCATTCTTAAAAGAAATGTTTTTTAATATGAGGCTGTATGAGTCCTTAGAATCAAGTTATTGGTTATGAACCTACTAAAAAAACCATTTATGTACCTATTAGCATAAGATGAGTAGTCCCGGATTTTGATTTGACTTGCTTATTGTCACGTTGGTATATAAGCTGAGCACGTGGAATCCATTTATTGTGTTAATACTTATCATTACTTTTTAATAAGTTTGTATGTTTCAGTATTGACTCTCAACTAAGGGCAATTGTAAGGAAAGTCCTATATTTAAAATTATTGTGTTAGAAACTAAATTTCACCAGAGACACACTGAGAGTCATACGCTTTATTCCGGAAATATTGAACATGGATACTTCAACACCGTGTAATAATATATATATATATATCAAATCATCTATTTTCTCACGTTTTTATTTCTCTTCTTTCTTCTTTCTTTCAACAACACGAGATTGCTAATTTGATTAAAGCGCGTGTCGGTGTGCAGGATGTTACTAGGATCAATGAACATTTCCAGAAGAAATGTTGCTAGCAGTATGTTCATTGAGGGGTAGGTTTCATATGTCGACTAAGAATGTAGGAAAGCACATCAAACCCTTTCTGTGTGGGTTTTTAAAACACACTATACCACGACCAAGCTTTCCTGAATAAATCTTACGGTTCTCAATGTTCTTCTGATGGAACTTAGTTCCCCCCCCTAAGACAAGTAGTTTTTAAGATATAATCATTTTACACGTGGGATTTTATTTATTTACTCACCGTGGAAAGAAACGGTGATGTCACAGTAAATCAGTGCAAGATAAATTATTCTAATAATTACTTGAAATCAATTACGTGCTAAAAGTACTAATTAAAACTTTACTACAACCTCTGAACGAAGTCCAAGTCATTCTAAAATAGCTTTTATATTGAAATAGAAGATAGTTATAAAGATATATATGTGTATATATCATTTAGCTTTGACTTCAAGACTTTTTGTAAAACATTGCTTTCTTGGGAGTGTTTCAGTTAAACAACATAGTTACAGATTTTCTAAAACTTTACTTTCGTTATACTGTGTAACTGAAACTACTCTTTAGGCCTAATTCCTTTACTGAAGAAATTACTGTATAAATTGTACTTCTAAGTAAGAGCTCGATCTAAGATCGTACACTTACAAAAACCGACGTTAAAAGTATTTTACTCTCAGTATATTATGAATTGGAAAGTTGAACAACCAAAAACTAGATATGGTGTTTCTGGCTAAGCAAAAAAAAGTTTGTTTTGGAGCTTCCTCGAAATCTACTTTGTTTATTTTTTTTCACCATCCTATTTACAATTTAGAAATTGTTTGTGTTTCAAGTCTATTCGTTGCATTATTCAGTTCGTTTCCTTTCTTTCTCCTTTATTCTAACCATCCCTAGCATATGCTACTTTTATCAATATCATGTGAAGTATGTCATTAGTAAGTACGAGAGATGCCATGCTTTGTTTACTCTTTGTTATCATAAGTGTTTTGATTTATTTCAAATAGTTTAGAAATCCGAATTTCCAGTAATAGTTTGAAACTACTGAACTGTATATTAATGTTCCAAACTTTCCTTTCTATTATGGTTTTCAACAATATAAATTATTCTTCTGTGTTGTATGACGATTTACCAGGTTACTCCAACTATTCACTAGGGGGCAGTCAAGACAAGCAGGCAAAACAATGTTGTATTTCTGTATAGTCTATTTGGAATAGATTTATGACTTCTGTGTTAAACAACCTTCTTCTCATAACTGTCGCTTGGCGACCATTGAGATGATTAAACTGATAAAGTCCATTTTGTGCTTGGAGGCACAACTTGTGTGGATGAAAACCATTTATTTAGCGGAAAGGGGCGTGGAGTCCCGTCGACAGCTTGACATGCAAGAATCATTAAGGAGTAAATGACAACTTTTCAAACCTTAGAAACCTAATTACCCTATAAATTTTGAATTGACCTATGGTAACTAGCTTGTTATTCTTACAGTAGTAAGATATAATCTCGCACAATGGTTATTATTTTTACTTTCCAGTTTACGTCTAACTGATGGAGTTTCACGGATTTAAAAACAGTAATGTAAAAGCTATTATAGACCTTGTGAATTAGAAGTTGGTATCAGATATTTAAAGATAAAATCTTGCTTACTTTTCTAACTGTATATATCAACTGACTGTAGATTTTGCCGAAGGTAATAAAAAACATTTAATTTCTTTACCGCGTTTTGTTTTGTTTTCTTTCCTATATTCGCGCAAATCTACTCAAGGATTTACTGTGATAGTCATCCTAATTTTGGACTGATAGACTAGACAGAAGGCAGCCAGTCAACAGCATCCACCGCCTACTCTTGGGCTACTAATGTTAAGTAAACAGTGTGATTTTACTGTAACCCTTATAATGCACCCACGGTCCAGACTACGCAGTTGGACTTTTTATATTTATTATTATTAGTTGTAGTAATGGGACGGAAGCGATAGACACGAAGATTTACAGTGTGTCACGGGGAATTATGGTTCGCGTCCCACTGCCATAAGGATGCGCTGCGTATGAGCTAGAGTAGCCAAAAGTTGGAGGTGGATGCTGTTGACTGGCTGCTTTCCATCCAGTCCATGAGCTCAAAATTGAGGAAAGCAATGTCCAGGTAACCCTTTGTGTAGTTTGCGCGAAAATTATAAAACTAACAAAAATACAAGCTTTGAAACAAATTTGAATTGTCGATAGAACAAACGATATTAATTTTAAAGAGAATTACAATGTGTCTTAATGAAATCCTGGTGTCAACTCAGATATTGTCAGAAAATAAAAGAATCATATAACGTCTATGGTTATTTTAGTCCTTTCTAAACACGCATAGAATGGTGTTATCCATTATATGATTAGACGTGATTCTCTCGCATGTGTTTTGCTCTTGAGGTCTGTCATTTACTTATGAAACTGTTGACATTTTTGTAATTAAACTTTCTAAATCTTCGACCACGTGTAGCCTTGGCTTTCAGCAAAAGTTGAATTGGTTATTGCTGTAGCAGCAACTCTCTGACAACCTAGTTTAGTTCAGAGTTAAAAAGTTTTGACATATTTTGAACATCAAAAAACACTCGTTAAAACTGAAACTAGTTAAAATGGGATTACTTTTCTGTCATTTGACAAATTATAATCTTAGACTCAGCGACAGTCGCTTTTTTTTAACTTTCTATTTTTATATCGTCAATACAGTTAAGATGCAGATAAGTCTCAACACATCTGCAATATTCCTGTTAAGACTCAGGTAAGTCTGAACACATCTGTAATATTCCTGTTAAGACGCAGTTAAGTCTGATCGCATTTGTAATATTCCTGTTAAGAATCAGGTAAATCTGATCACATCTGTAATATTCCTGTTAAGACTCAGGTAAATCTGATCACATCTGTAATATTCCTGTTAAGACGCAGTTAAATCTGATCACATCTGTAATATTCCTGTTAAGACTCAGGTAAATCTGATCACATCTGTAATATTCCTGTTAAGACTCAGGTAACTCTAATCACATCTTGTTAATATTCCTAGTAGATACTGCTGTTTCCCGCCTTAATTTACTTCACCAGGTTTCCTATTGAAG
>NW_013666743.1:196813-204732 GCF_000517525.1 Limulus polyphemus
TACGGATCACATCTGTAATATTCCTGTTAAGACTCACGGTAAATCTGATCACATCTGCAATATTCCTGTTAAGACGCAGTTAAGTCTGATCGCATTTGTAATATTCCTGTTAAGACTCAGGTAAATCTGATCACATCTGTAATATTCCTGTTAAGACTCAGGTAAATCTGATCACATCTGTAATATTCCTGTTAAGACTCATGTAAATCTGATCACATCTGTAATATTCCTGTTAAGACTCAGGTAAATCTGATCACATCTGTAATATTCCTGTTAAGACGCAGTTAAATCTGATCACATCTGTAATATTCCTGTTAAGACTCAGGTAACTCTGATCACATCTGTAATATTCCTGTAGATACTGCTGTTTCCCGCCTTAATTTACTTCACCAGGTTTCCTATTGAAGCAATCTGATGATCAACACGCGGCGTCTTGGTACATACTCTAATAACTCTAATAGTCCCTCGGTGGGACAGCGGTAAGTTTATGGACTTACAACATTAAAAATTGGAGTTCGATTCCCCGCGGTGGACCCAATGTGGACCCAACAAAAAAATGTAACAATGTTTTTAAAACATTAACTACTCATAATGTATAGTCCGCTCTTTATGGTTGTTGAAATTTCACACGTGGGAATTGAAAGCTTAAGTTCATGTTATCTAAGCAGGAAATAAAACACTTTTAATACAAACTTAAAAATATTAAGCTACACACGTGATCTAACTCCATTTGAACTGAAGGTTTTTTTTTTTTTTAGCTTAGCAGATTTTCAAACCCGTCATGCAGATTTTTAACTACGTCTTTATACAGAAAGACTATACTGAAGGTGGACGGTAAAAATTACGTTTCAAATGTTAACCAAGGGTGTGTAGAAGAGAATAAATGTGTGAGTCACACTGTTGTAATGCTAAGCTTGCCACTTAGGGGGCCATCTCTTAATTTATGCAAGTATCTACCTCATTGCCTGTCCCCCCCCCCCCAAAAAAAAAGAAAGGAAAAAATTAAAACATAAATTCGCAGAGACCAATAAAAATGTTATTTAATCATCTCAAATTGTTTTTTTTTTTCGTGACTGATAATTTATAAAGTTACGACCACTGGTAATTTTCCCCTTTTTATTGCAACCAAAACAATTGGAAATTTAATTTTAAAATACATAATTTTTCTTAAAATCAAACTGCTTTTGAAAGGTTATTTGCGAAAGGCGATTTAATAATTCATTTGATGCAAATTGCTAAATATTCCGCCCCCCAGCAGCACAGCGGTATGTCTGCGGACTTACAACGCTAGAAACCGGGTTTCGATACTCGTGGTGGGCAGAGCACAGATAGCCCATTGTGTAACTTTGTAGCTTAACTTCAAACAAACAAAACTAAATACTTTTCTCTGTATAATCTGAGATAACATTACGCTTTACGGAACCTTACTAGCTTTATTGGAATATATATTTACTGGTCAGGTTTCTTCAATCACTTCATTTTCTCCATTTACGGCCAAGGTGAGTACATTTGTTTTCTTTTCACACCACTTATCTTTGTTTTCATCTTTTATTTTTATTCTTACTATTGGAATTTGTAGATAAAAAACACTAGTTTCGTCAATATTCTCCAATTGTGGACTGCAAAGTTTTAAATATTCATATAAATATATTTTTCGTTATGTTTGTTTGTTATGAATTTCGCGCAAAGCTGCACGAGGGCTATCTGTGCTAGCCGTCCCACCGCCAACTCTTGGGCTACTCTTTTACCAACGAATAGTGGGATTGACCGTCACATATAACGCCCCCTGTTTAACACCCAGTCTGCGAGTCCGGAAGACATTTTTGGTAGTTTGATTACTTAACAAAGCTTTCCTGTACCTCTTTAAAAAAATAAAAAATAAATAAACAATCTGAATAGAGATTTGAGTTCCTTGCGATATCTCGAATATCGTGTGACAGAATTAACACTAGTTTCCAGGCTATGTAGAAGTAAAATCCATACACCAGACTAAAATCCTACACAAAACATGGCAGTGGCCATACATATTGCGTCATATAAGATCTGGTTCCTCAGCTCTATAAGGCCGTTTTCTCCGCGATTTTCGCGAGTTCTGTAAATTTGGTACCTTTCTGACCATGAATACTTCTACTATTTGGTGCAGCCAACCCCTAAACTCAGCCTCTTCTTGGCCGAACTTATTGAGAGGTGAGTTCTTTTGACAGTAAAGTACAGTTGTTGTTTTTTATGGTTAACGGACCAAGCCCTCTATCGTAGTACATTTTTTGTTTCTAACTTGAGAACCGGAAGCTGTAACATCCATTTGTAGTCCACCCAATCCCCCTAATTCGGTGTCATTGACTCGCTGACTGGATGCTAAATCTTCCTTATTTATCTTTGGAGCTCAGCCACGTTGATATTTTTTGGCGCAGTGTGACACGTGTTAGTTGGTATAATAAAAATAAAGTACAACTCATAAAGACAATGAAAATACATATAACTTTTAAAGAAATATCTAAACAAATAACTTATGATAATATATGGTAATAATTTGCTTTTACAGATTCGGTCTTCATTACATAAATGCTTATTTTTCTTTTATTTCACATATCATAAAAACCGAAGTATTATGAATAAAATGAAGCAGTAAGTATGTTTTGTCCACTTAAACCATTGCTTATCAATAAAGATTGACGATAAGCTAAATTATTTCTTCTCTCGCAATGACTGTTTTCAAATAGTGCGCGTACTTATAAGTATAATCATAACAACATAAATGTCATTAGTCTAATTGACATGCAGTAGCTAAGTTCGTAAGTGAGGAGACATCGTTGAAAGGGTTCAAAAGGTTACGTTCAAAGAGTAGAGTTATGGAAGAGCTGTCAGTCTTGTAGTATCATCAATACTGATAAACAAAATCAGCAAAATACTTCAACATCAATGGTCGGTCTTGTCGGAAGATTCTTAACTTTTCACACGTGAGTCTCATGTCGGAGCAACAGACAGAAATAGAATAGGGTGGTGTATTCAGAGCCTACTAGTCGGCGCGGTAGCACACAAGACCACGAGGTGCTTTGTAGGTGAGGGGACTGGCACGTGGCGCTAGGAACAGTTAGAATAGCGAGGAAGTTTTAGATCGATATTACAATGGTTTTGTGAGCGACAAAACAATAATTTCAATATATCTACTTTCAAGAAAACTTGTCATCTTATAAAGTTTGAATTACGTGAGACTAAATAGAAGACTGAAGATGGATTGTTCGAGTTCTTTCTTTTTCTTCTGTTTGTAGAAACGGGCAAAGTATCGAGTTAACACCCCACGAAGATTTAGGCAGATAATCTACCTGGCATTCATCCTAACACTTATGTTGAAACTGATACAAATACAGTTTTGTAGATGTCACCTTGATTATAAACATCACAGCTTCTAAGTAACAGCATCACGTGCAAGTGGTATTGTATTTAGAGCTCTAAGGATTAAACGAAAATGTTAAGATTGGTCATGAACAAAAGCTGGTTTTCTCAGGTTTGGAATGGATGGAATACCCAAACACTTCCAAGTAATTTCTTGATGGACGATTTTTTAACTCAAAATGAAAAATGCTTAATGTACAGATATAAAATCTAAGGAGGTCAGGGTTAGCTGACTTCAGGATAAGTTAAACTGGATATGACTAAAGCTCACTGTAACGACAGAACCAAAAAAGAAACAGATTAAGTTGTCCAACTCATACTAGTGATGGCGTGTCTTCGATCTGTAGCAGATAAGAAGGAAGAACAACTTGATCGGAAGTCATCTTCTCCTTCAGAACAAGGAAAAACCATATTACAGGTAAGGTATTCTCAGTCACTGCCGTTCATTGGTCGCTAATAGGAAATCATGCTTACTGACTGATGATTTTCATCAACTGTATTCAACAGTAGGCAAAGATACTGACTGATTGTGATAAAACTAATTGTAAACTTTTTAGAAATAAGATCTGTTGTATGTTTTGCTGCTTGTATAGGTTATAAAAAATTCTACATTTTCAACAAACTTGTGATGTCTGCTAACGGGTGTTGATCAGTGTGTTGGCTAATGCTAAATCGTAACTATTATATGTTGTTCATAATTAAGAAATGAACAGTACTAACTGTTTCTGAACGTAACGATTGTATAGTATTCAGAATTAAAATATGTAGCGTGCTGAGTGATGCTGAATAATAACTGTTCGGAGTTAAGATATGCATATTGCTGACTGGTGCTGGTCATAACCATTATATACTGTTCAGAGTTAAGATATGCATATTGCTGACTGGTGCTGGTCATAACCATTATATACTGTTCAGAGTTAAGATATGCATATTGCTGACTGGTGCTGGTCATAACCATTATATACTGTTCAGAGTTAAAATATGCATTTTGCTGACTGGTGCTGGTCATAAACATTATATACTGTTCAGAATTAACATACGAAGTGTGCTGACTGGTGTTGGTCATAACGATGATATACCTGTCTAAAAATAAAATATGATTTGTGTTGACTTATGATAATTATAAAATTTATTTAAAATAAGATGTGTGTTGTGCTAACTGATGATGATTATGAAGTTTATTTAGAACTAAGATCTATTGTGTGTTGACTGATGATGATTATAATTTTAGTTTATTCAGAATTAAGATCTATTGTGCGCTAAATGAATGATTATAAAGTTTATTTAGATCTAAGATCTATTGTGTGCTGACTGATGGTAAAAAATTACAAATGGTACACAAATTAAATCGTGATGTGTTCTCACTGGTAGTAATTATAAGCGTTATTTGCTGCTAAGTAAAAAAAATATGTATACTGAGTATTGGAGGTCTTTACGTCTTTCTATTGGTTAATAGTCAGCTATTATGTCTTTGTATTGACAAATAGTGTACTATAAACACAAGCTCATCTATGATTCTTGTCATAATATGCTTTTGGTTTTATAATAAATTCTGCTCTTAACATCAAACTCGTCATGACGTTGATGTATGTATGTTTTTCACCAACATGTGTGCAAAAGAAATAGGGGAACATCTCGTGTAAATGGAATCTCTTTACCTTGCAGCTGTTAACATTACTTTAGAGTTATTTTAAGACAGTACTATCTTCTCCCACTACCCTCATCATCTTCGAAGTTGACTTGGATCCAGGTCTTGCCATCCATTATCTCAGCTAATATGCTGAACATAGTCAAAACGCGGTTAATTTTTGATGACTTAGCGTATAAAGTCGAAGCTTCGATACCAGCCAAGTGAGGAATGAAAACATGAACTCTAAGGTACTGTCTTCGAGTTAGAGAATCACTGTGGTAGATTTTTGTTCTTGTTCAGCTCCTGTTTTGTTGTTGTTTTCTAAAACGTATTGTCACATACAATGACGTCAAATTGAATTTCTCGAGTTATAAATACGGAAGATAGTAAGCCAGCTCTAGTCAGGCTTATCGGAGCGATGCAGTCTTTGGCCACTATTTGTAGTACATCCATGTTATATTTTAAAATTAATTAAATCGATAAATACAAATCCACTACGTTTTTTTATTACGACAAAAAGAAACCTGGTTTTAGTTTATCACTTCGTGAAGCATCGACCCATCGCTGTAAATTGTCAACTTGCCCAGTAGATGGCCTTGTTGTCAGCAATAAAAGATTCACAGCGTGAGTAGTAGATATAATATTCTGGAGTGAAGGCGATCTTCTACTGTTCGCACAACTAATAATCACCCCCAGTTACCGGTAATTCCACAGCGACACATAAATACGTCACCGGAAATCGTTCGACCATGGAACTGTTTGGCATACGTTCAGGCTGAGTTTTATTGACAATAACAACAAAAAACAAAATTGTTTTTGTTTCAACATAAAGTACAAGCGTAATTTGGAAGATCATACACTGTATTTCTTGCTGGAAGGGACTTTATTTACTTCATTATTTCATACTTTGCATAATTGTTCTATGTATTTTTATCTTTCCTTCCTTCGTTAATTTATATAAATATTTACAAAATATGAAATGGGATACAGTATTTGTAAGTCATTAATTTTTAATATGCTCTTCAAAATCATATTCTTCATCTTTGTAGTTTTGACCAGGCATTATATTTTAATGCACACTGGCGATACACACATCTTCCGATATTTCGTTTGATATTCTTAGTAACGACATTTCTTTTATTATTATTGGTTAGTTTGTCTCATTTACTTGTACCTTAGTGTAATCTGCTTATCTTATGAAGCTCTTTTATACAGTTCTCTTCAGTCTCGTCTGAACTAGAAATAGCGAAACTAAGTAGCAGATTAATACGTTATTGAAACCAATGTAATATACATCATCCACTACGTTTTCTAGTTAGACGACGTTTATAGTGCCATGAGTGCAAAATTAAAAATACGCTACCAAATTAAAATGTTCATTAGGACTTCTAAGCGTTGCACCAAAAGACGCTAGTTTTACAGTTGTCGTGTAAAGCTGTATTCTGGGAGCTGACACATTCCGTGGCTTAAAGGCACTACTCATCAACCATGACACATGTGTGTTTCAAGGTAGTGCTCCTTGTTCTTATCATAGATGTTGAAAATCATATAAAAAATGTCCATGTTTATGACATCATAAAAAAGAGTTGTTAAAAATCCATTAGAACAGAAATGAGTTTCTGTGATCTCCTGATGAAGAATGATGTACTTGAAAAATATTTTGATTTAATCTATGGTGGTGCTATCTTTGAATAGTCAAATCCGTACATAGAAGTGGTGCCTATATAATGCATTGTTCCGAACAAAATCAATATACATCAAATTTACCTTCTGATTCAACCAATATTTTGTTGTATTTATTCCGTATACCAACGTTTAAAGCAAGCATGTCAGCAAAAGAACGCAACTGAATGCAACGTTAAGAGGTCGTATTTAAATGAGGATATATATATATATATACGAGAAGAAAGAATTCTGTAAAAAGAGAGGTAAAACTTAATAAAGCCTAGGCTTACACCACTTTAAAGTTTGACATAAAATATGACTAGACGCACCACATAATGAGGCCTGAGTTTCTATTACATCCAAGATTAAGTTTAACCAGACGCACCACATACTGAAGCCTGAGTTTCTATTATATCAAATTTTAAGTTTAACCAGACATACCACATAATGAGGCCCGAGTTTCTATTACATCCAAGATTAAGTTTAACCAGACGCACCATATAATGAGGCCTGAGTTTCTATTACATCCAAGATTAAGTTTAACCAGACACACCACATAATGAGGCCTGAGTTTCTATTACATCCAAGATTAAGTTTAACCAGACACACCACATAATGAGGCCTGAGTTTCTATTACATCCAACATTAAGTTTAACCAGACGCACCACATAATGAGGTCTGAGTTTCTTCAACGCTTGACATGCAGTTTGATTAGAAGTTCGAAACACAGCATTACCTGACAACCATTTTAAACTTATTTTGTTTTATTGTTTATTAATTAAAAGAGCAATGACTACCATTAATTAAAAGTTTATCAAGTATTCGGGTTTTACTTAATTTTTTAAATATTTAATTTGTAACTGACACATCAAGCCTTGACTTTATGCCATTAGTACATGTATATTTTTGATTAATTAGAGGCCTCCCAACAGTATTTCAAATTTTATTAAAGTTTTAAATATTTATTTTATTATAGTTTCCGCTGTAATAGAAAGTCTTGATAAGCATATTTGTAGTAATTTGTGCTCTGAATTTCTAGTATATTTCTCACCAGTAAATATTACATTTAGGCTTCATACCTCTTGTTTAAAAACGTTTTTCAGCAACCTAAGTAATGTAAATTTATATTATATTATGGGTCTTTGGGCTATTTCAAAATATTGTTACGTCTCCGTTCGTTAGTTAATTTTCTGTAAATTCGTTCCGACGAAACTTTAACGACACAAGTCCT
>NW_013666743.1:205558-219269 GCF_000517525.1 Limulus polyphemus
TGACCTCGCTGACGCAACAATATATATATATATATTTGTACGACCTTCTACCCTTGTGTCAAAGGTTTCAACAATCGTAAATAGAAATAAAAATCAACGTTGTTTAATTAAAAACCTAAATAACGGCGTTTTATTTGGATGTATGTTGTTAAAACTTTCTTTCGTGTAACTTAGTGAACTAATTAAACCTTCAAGTGGAAGTTCGATTTTGTTTCTTCAGCACACAATCTACGAGTTAGGGAAACATGCTTGGAGGATTGGTTCCAAACTGGAGCTTTCCGGTGCTATTTTCTTCTTCTTTTAATTCTGAATAGAGATTTCAATTCCTCGCAATATCCGGAATCTGATTTGCCTACTAGCGTGGCTGAATTCGCACTAGTTTACAGGCTAGGAGGAAGTAAAGCCCATACAGTAGCTCAAAATCTTACATAAAACATTGCAGTGGCTGCACGTGTTGATGTTGCGTAGTATAAGATCTGGTTCCTCGGCCTTATACAGCTATTTTCTCCGAGGTTTTGTAAGCTCTGTCGAAAAAGATGGCCGGAGAAGATTTAACGAAACTTGCTTATCGAGGTACATTTTTCTTTTGTTCTAAATAGAATACCAGAAACCGTCACATCTTCTGTAGCCCACCCAATCTCTCGGATCCGGTCTCATTGACTCACAGACTGAGTATAGTATCATAACTAAAGTAGAATATATTATGTAATATCATGTGTGATACAAACATTATCAGTTTGTAATGTGTAATGTATGTATGTATGTATCTATAATGTATGTATCTATCTATATATGTAATGTATGTAGACATGTATATATATATATGTAATGTATGTAGACATGTATATATGTAATGTATGTATAGATATAGATATATATGTAATGTATGTAGATATATATATATGTAATGTATGTAGATATGTATATATGTAATGTATGTAGACATGTATATATGTAATGTATGTAGACATGTATATATGTAATGTATGTAGATATATATAACTTAACATTATTTTGAGTTTCTAACTATTACTTTTTTCAAAATCATGTTCGTAAATCAGTTTTCTCTCTGAAAGCTTCATCATCTAAATGTGCTTATAATCAATGAAATTGTACTAACTTTCAAACCATATATTTATATATTTATTACCATGATAACGAGACATGACTGTCATCAGGCCTTGTGTATCTAGATGATGAAAATAATCTTTTATGCAAGAATGTTTACCCACAGATAAGACTTGGTGCAAATACTGTAAAAAGGCACCTTATTTACAGGATTTGCGACTAAGATAAAGTGGTTTTTTGTGAGATCACCGGCCTTCAAAGGGACTTAATGATCCAGTTGCGTGATATATTTCTTCTTTTTTGTTTCTAGCTCGTAGTGGTAAAATAAGATATTACTTTTAGACCTAACATGTTTGTTTTTACGGTAATAGTTTATTGAATAATAAATTTAAAAAATTAATATTTACTATATATCAAAATCTTACGAATTTTTATACTTTTCCTGTCATTTCACCTTCCGTAAGCCATTTCAATTACTTTTTAATTGTTGCTGACTCAGTGGGAAATAACTATTTCTGTTTCTGAAAACGGCATAATTTAAATTTTCCATTTGATTTCCATAGTTAAGGGGTATATGGAAAGAAAATGTGCTATATATTTTGTTTTGATGTTTCAAATAGTCCCGATATCACTAAAGAGCAAAACTTTTAATGTTAATGCAGTAAAATAAAATTGGAGGTATTCAGACAATCTCAAATAACTTATTACCGTAATGTACCAGCTCCAAGAGTTCTAACGTTTCAAAATGTTTGAATCGGACAAGAATATTTATGAACTGATGCTAACCTAGACCGAGTTATGAGGAGACTGAATCGTGACATTGTTAACAAAAGTACTTTTATTTCAGAACACGAACTGTGTCTAGAGCTGAGACGACAATCAGCTACGTATATGTAGAAAGATCTTTTAAAAAGTGCAATAATGTGGAAAGTTCTTCACATTTCTTTGATGAAAGCCAGAACGTTCTAGTTTCAAACTGATTAGAAAACATTAATACAGCATTGTTCAGTTTCAAGCTTATTACAAACTTTTTAATTACAAATTTTATGACGTAAATACTTCAATATAGTTTTGAGAGTTATATATCACAGTCCTAGTCATTATGGTAGAAGTCAGGCCTTATGTTTCTGTATATATAAACTATTTTTTTGTTGGTTGTTTTTAACTTATATATAACTGTTGTTTCTGATTGTTAAAAACTAGTTTTCCGTCTTATAATCCACAATTTTAGCAGACGACAACTGTCAACTAAGTATACTGGGTGGTCTAACCCTGCCTAGTCTGACTTTTAATGTGTTCTGATGACGGATTGGCTAGCCACAACACCGTTTTCTCACGTTCTGTTACGTAAACCATGCACGTGGAGGGTCCAACACTTTATCGAACTCATCACGTGGCTCGAATGTGCAGTGAAGAAACAACCAACCTTGTCGTTAATCCATGGGCATAGATATATATATACTTTTCTATTGAAGGTTTTGATGGTATGATGATCGATACCTATAATATCTAACACTTTGCTTTCACCTGACAGTTCAATAAAACAACTTAGTGATGCATAACATGTTCAGAATATAGAAAGCGAAAAAATACGGTTTCTAATAAAATACAGTTTTTCAAAACTTCTTCCCTAAAGAATTACATCATAAATCTGTATCTTGGCCTTCAGAGATAGTTAGGACTGGTATCATTATGAAACTGTTTCTGAGGTGTTGGTGGAACACAATAATTATTATTATAACAGCATATGTAACACTGTAATTTAAAACTTTTTTTTCTTTTCTTTTACGTAAAATATTTAAAACTCGTGTTTATCTGTGTATATAATATGTCAATTTTCCAAGTTTTTGACGGAAATAAGCTTTAAATTTACCAAGACAGTTTAAAGCAGCTAATGACTTTAAATAAGGGTACATCCAACATTAATGATTATATTCATGTGATTATATGAATAATATATCAATCTTCCTAAATACAAATCGCATCGCGTGCTCCGCGAGAACATGTGCACGTGTGATGATCGCCAAGCAACTGTGCTATCACTCAGTAGAGGTGACAGAAAAGCTCCTTTAAGATATTTTGACTACTCTGTGTACTTGAGGTCGCGCTTATGCTCAGACTGTCCGGTGCCAACAACATACAGTATGGAGACAGAAACATTTAGTTTTTGGATAGATGATTTATTTGTAGTTTAATAGTTCCCCACCAGGGGTGAATAAACAACTTTAAAGTGGTATCCCCAATTCTGTAAATTGTCCGCAAAATTTTTTTTGTGTTCGTTTGAAAAATAATATGATACGCCGTTAAACGTATATAAAAGTGTTTAAACATCTAGTTTATTAACTATAATAAGTTTTGTATGACACAGAATTGAACTACAATAATTAAAAAACATTGTAACATAAAACTTTTATTTTGTGATATTAGATTTTGTTTGTTTGTTTGTTTGTAGTTAAGCATAAAGCTACACAATAGGCTATCTGTGCTCTGCCCACCACGGGTATAGAAACCCGGTTTCAAGCATTGTAAGTCCGAAATGAATAAACGTTTCTTCTGTTTTTTTTTTAAAAAAAGACGAACCTAATATCATGCACCCAGTGGCACAGCGGCACGTCTGAAATTATGCCTTTCTAAAACAAATAGTTTTAAAACTTGAAAATGACTGGAACCTTAAGCCCAGCAAACTTTAAAAAACGAAATAGACTTATTAATCAATAACTTTAAGTAATTACAGGAGTTAACCTAAAATAAAATAGAACACCTTTAGTGCCGTTCATAAAGCTGTTACAAAGTTTATACATTTGTGCTTTACAATGTCCTGAAATGGTCTTCAACTCTGTTATGTGAAATTTTCTCAGTTTTTAACATTGTTCTGCTTTTTCTGGGACATCCTCCTTGGACCTATTAACAGTGAAGTGGTTTTTTATGAATTTCGCGCCAAGCTACACGAGGGTTATCTGTGTTATCCGTCCCTAGTTTATCAGTGAAAGACTAGAGAGAAGGTGCTGCTAACGGGACGCGAACCATGGACTCTCAACTCCACAGTTTAGCACGCTCGCGGCTCTTGTGATATTTAATCACATGTTGTTTAAAAGTGATTCGCAGTTCGCTAATTTTAGCGTTATACACCTCTAATGTGTTTAACAATCTCTATCTTTCTTTTTAGCGTTATACACCTCTAATGTGTTTAACAATCTCTATCTTTCTTTTTAGCGTTATACACCTCTAATGTGTTTAACAATCTCTATCTTTCTTTTTAGCGTTATACACCTCTGATGTGTTTAACAATCTCTATCTTTCTTTAACTTTGGATTTTGAAACGTTAAAACGTTGCATATTTTTCTAGTTTTCCTCTGTAAAAGGAAGTATGCTATTTAACTCCTCCAAATGTGACACTGGGCGTGTAGCCTTTTTTATCAGTTGTCATTCTAAATTATCACTGTTTTCTTTGGGAGGGGGTTGGTGATCACCTGGCTGACTTTGTGAGGTTACCAACCTGACAAACTAGATGGAATGACATAATTGGTTACCTAGGTGTACCTGACTGTGAGTGGCCCGGTATAGGTGAGGACGCTTTCCAGGACAGTTGGACAGATGAAAGAGCTAACACGTCCTGAAACAAGCCTGAAATAACAGTATATATTACGGTTGCTTTTTGTTCCCAGTTTCACCAAAGCAAGTTCGCCAGTCCCGACTCCAAAAAGTTTTATATTATTTTATCTGTAATTTCAGTTATCATTCAACATGACAAAACAGTAGGACATAAGATGATTATATTTGATTCATAGACAAACAGTGGAGTGTCTATTACTATTTTAACTAAATTGTAGGCAGGTCAAAGGGTAAAAATACGTTACTATTATAGTTCATTAATAGACTGAAAAAGCAATAAAATATTATAATATTATTATGGTACTATTATAGTAGACAGACGTATAACAGTGGTACATATGAGCCCATTGTCAAACCACAATCATATGAAATTCTATGTCAACTTCATTAGCAAAATTAAAAATTACTTGATCAAAAGAATAGTCTGACAAAAATGTGTCACGAGTAAAATATTACTTTGTCTACACAAATGACCTGATCTCCACATCTCTGAGGACTGACAAAAGGAAAATATTTATTGACAAAAAATATATCTTTCTTTCAAAAAATCATGTTTGTGTGTAGCTATTGGAAATGGAGATTCTTTACATACGCACACATAAAAACCCACACCCCTATGAAGAACTCTGACTTCACTTGCAATTGAATTATAAATTCTAATGTAGTTGCAAAAAACGCCGACTCACCCGTAATATTAGACAAGACCCATAAAAAGAAATCAAAGTCTTCACCACCTTTATTTGCACACTTGGCCAGCATGTCAAACAAGTTCTATGCTCTGATGTAGCTGTAAGAACGCCAACTCATCCGTGATATTAGAAGAGATCCATGAACAGAAATGAAAAATCAACACTTTATCTGCACACTTGACGAGCATGTCAAAACCTACAAAGCGCACTCAATGGATTATCTATAAAGTTCAACAAGATCTGCTGACAAACTTTTCTTTTGGACAAACCTCTGATCGTCTTAGACGGTACCTAAGAACAAGATTAGTACTATTCGAGGCTATGTATTAAAGTTAAAAATTTCGTGACCGATGAGCACTTTACACGTGCCTATCGAATTTCAAATGGTAAGTAAAAATATTACTAACTCTATTTCAATTACTGTTTAATCAAAAATTTTAGATAATTAATATTTTGTTATTTTGTAACATATGCTCAGTGTAAGTCTCAAAATCAAGAGCAAAAAAAAAAATTACATTTCTGCACACCTTCAAGTTTGTTTGTTATGAATTTTGCGCAAAGCTACACGAGGGCTATCTGCGCTAGCCGTCCCTAATTTAGCAGCGAGAGACTAGAGGGAAGGCAGCCAGTCATCATCGCCCACCGCCAACTCTTGGGCTATATTATAACGCCCCACGGCTGAAAGGGCGAGCATGTTTGGTAGGACGGGGATTCGAGCCCGCGGATTGCGAGTCGAGCGCTCTAACTACATGGCCATGTCGGGCCGCACACCTTCAAGAAGTCTCCCTTGTTGTTACGTATTAGAATTTCAAATAGCCTGAAATTGAGTTAACTGATAAATTTAAATTTAATAGTAAAATTGTACTTTAGATTTAGCAGTTGAGTAAAAACGGATATATAGTCAGTTTATGATATTTACCAACAAGATTGATACACACAGTTTTCTTTTTTAACACCAATACGTTTTAATATACACACAACACTACAATCTAAAATAACAGTTATTACAAACAATGATTTATAAACAAAAGTTTCACAAACTTACAGGCAATATAAAGTTTTCTTTCTAGTCTGGAACTTCCTTGATATCTTATCGAGGGTTCACGATAAGCGAGTTGATAACGAGTTGACGTAGGTATAATTCACTTAAAGGGGAGTTAGCTAGCTTTGTCCTTCCTTATTTATCAGCCACACACCCCGGGTTTTCCACCGTGACGTTATGTAATGTTTTCGTAAAAAATACTAATGTCCGATGAGAATCCACTGAAGTTAAATGAGTTGTAATGTTCGAACTTTGTAAATGCTCTTGGTCAGATATCTGAAGTTTTCCGATTGATAAACTTATAGCTTCCAAAGTTTGTAGCACACTGACTATAGCAAACTAATAATAGATACTCTCCTTTGGCGCGGCGCGTTGGTTATATTTATAGGCTTCGGAGGCTTTCTAGAAAATTCAGATTACGTAACAATACAAAGTTAAGTATTTACGTACACACATATATTGTTGATTCTTACTCTCGAGAATCTTCTACAACTTTGGAGAATAGGCGGGAGTTTCGCAATACATATTTAACACTATAAGCTATGCATATTTCTAAATATAAACTTAATCTAAACAAACGTTGATATTAAAATAAATATATAACAATAAATTCATCACACACTTGTAAACAACGTATTTATTACAGGTATTACATTACATGCTGTGAGGTCTCAAAAAGTGAGAGAAAAACTACTAAGAATGAACAACTTTGAAACAGCTTGATGAGAAAGTGTGTAGAGGTATCTTTTGTAGAGAAGAGTAATCGAAATTTTGCAGGAAGATTAAAAGACTTAGGAACATATCTGGGAAATTTTCTACATAGTTTCTTTAGATGTTATTTTCATTCCTGAAATCCTCTGGTGTTTACTGATTTACAACGCTAAAATCCGGGACTCGATTCTCCGCGGAGGACGGAGCGCAGACAGCCAATTGTGTAGCTTTGCGATAAAACAACAATAACGACAAACGTTCCTGAAAACGGTTTAACGTTAAATTAATTTTGTTGGAAAGTTATGGCAATTTTCTTCGATAACAAGACATTACGTAAGTCTAATTAGGTTTTGAGAGAATGGTAGCTACCGCAAAATATTCCAGTGACTATAAAAGTTACTGAAATCTTTATTGTGTTCAAACAACAAAAATAGATAAAATAAACAAAGTATATATATTAGATGTGAATTGATCTCGACTAAGAGTATTGCTGGCCAAAATATTGTTACATAACTTGATCTCAAACTGTTCTGAAAGGTCAGGTCTTAGGTCACCGACAAATCTTTGTCACGTTTTTACAAGTTATAACCGGAAATATTGACTACTATAATCGGAAAAATAAAGCATAAAAAATAAATCTTAAGAAAAATTAAGTTGAAGTTAACTGGATATATAAAAATGAAACGTTTTTGGTCAGCAAGAAAAAAAAATTAAATTCCAAGAACAAATAATTATTTTTCATTTATTATTATTATTCTTTCAAAACGGGTTTCCAGACATGGCCAGGTGATTAAGGCGCTTGAGCAATACATTGGTTTTCATTTATTATTATTATTCTTTCAAAACGGGTTTCCAGACATGGCCAGGTGATTAAGGCGCTTGAGCAATACATTGGTTTTCATTTATTATTATTATTCTTTCAAAACGGGTTTCCAGACATGGCCAGGTGATTAAGGCGCTTGAGCAATACATTGGTTTGCAGAACGTTTAGCCCTGAGGGTCGTTATAATGTGACAGTCAATCCCTCTATTCGTTGGTAGAATAGTAGGCAGTGGAAGATGATGACTAGCTGCCTTCCCTTTAGTCTTTCATTGCTAAATGAGGGACGGATAGCGCAGATAGCCCTCGTGTAGCTTTGAGCGAAATTCAAAAGCGGTTTCACAGCAAAATTTTGAAATTTCACAATATAAAAATGTGTAGAAAAGTAAGCCAAATTATATTATTTATTTAGCCCAATCTAAATATTATTTAGTAAGTTTAACCTAAGTTTCATGCAATTTGGTTAATTATTTCCTCTGTGAAAAGGAAAAATCAAGGGATTCAAGTGACGCACACTCCTTAGATCAGAAAGGGTTAAACTGGAACATCATTTTAAACACATTTATCTGTACGAACATCTAAAATGTGGGCGAATAAGAATATAATCACATTTTTACAGAGAAGTTTAATTTATAAAACGACACTCCATTTTTATCTGTGACCGTCTTTAAATTTAACATTAATTCCAAATCAAATTTTGAAATGTATCACAGCCTGATTGATTGGAACTACGACCTTAAATCCAGATCACAACAGACACCATAAAATTAACATAGGGCAATACGTACCATCTAAGCTTTTAACGCAAATTCATAAAACAAACAAGATGATAAAATATATAAAAATCAATACAAGAAAATATCATTTAATAAGAGTGGTGTAAAATTCTAAAAGTAGCGTAAAAACATGTTAAGATAGAGAATATATATATAAAAAATGTAAAATATCAATTAACAAAATATTTACAAATACCATGAAGAATAGTTGATATATTTATATGAAACACGTTTATATTTATTTACGTATTAAATAAGTCAGTTTCAGATCTTCACAGGAATGAAAAGAAAATAACGACCTTTAATGTTGAAAGTTATACAAAAGACGTATACTTTGTAGATTAGTATTACTATTTTATCAAGTCCTCAAGTCTTTAAGATGTGATGGAATGAAAGTCAGCAAGATGATTGTTAATAGTGTTTCTATACTGATAGGTTGTGTAGATAGTGGTCAGCCTGATGTTGATCCTGTCATGGTTCTTAGTGTGGAAGAAATGGCTGATTTAACCCTCCCTATCCCTGATAGGTTGTGTAGATAGTGGTCAGCCTGATGTTGATGCTGTCATGGTTCTTAGTGTGGAAGAAATGGCTGATTTAACCCTCTCTATCCCAGGAAATTGTTGCTTTAGTTTTTGGATAATGTAGCCTCGTCAGAAATGTATATGGATCCTCCATTAAGACTTCCTTGTTTTATTTCACTCCCAAACAAACAAAATAAAAAAAAACAATTCTCTTCAGCTTCCTTTCTGGATACTTAGAATTTGGGGACACTGATTTTGGAAACACATTCCTAGCAGGAGCCAGAAAATTAAATAGGTGTTCCTCCTCTGGTTGATTTATTAGAGAAGCCAGGGTGGTTTAACCTTTGGGAGATCCTGGCAGAGTTTGGTGGTTATGGTAGCAGGTTCGAATCCGAACATGTTGTCCTTTCAGCTATGGAGACGTTATAATGTGAAGATCAGTCCCACTATTCGTTGGTAGAAGAGTAGCCCAAGAGTTGGCGGTGGGAGGTGTTGACTAGCTGCCTTCCTTCTAGTCTATCATTTGTGAATGAGGGACAGCTAGAGCAGATAGTCCTGTATTGAAAAAAGGGATTACCCATGCCATGTTGTAATGTCGGGATAGAAAGCAAATTCCTTTTTATCCAACAGTCAGGTTCCATCGAACTAGCAAGTCCCAAATTGTATTTGGGTTACTTGTGTCTGAAGATTTGATGGTCAACACAGTTTCTACACGAATGGGTATAATTTGGTACATGCTTTAATGATACATAGACAGAAGGTATTGTCTGCTAATAAAGCAGATACTTCCTTCCTGTTGTTCAGACTGACTTTCGTAGGGAATTTCCTTCTACATCATGGGGATTGGGTACTCCTGACTAATGACATCTAATAATGTCTGATTCATCAGAGCTTGGATTCAACTGTTTTGAACTTTATGAAATATTTACTTCATAGAAACATGTCTCTGAAGAGAATACATCATAGTTGCTGTCACAGTTGGTTTCCTCTTTTCTTGTAAACTACTTAGCATGGCCAATGTAAATAACGTTACCACAGAAACAGTTTCATTTAGAGACAGAATGTCCATAACTCCAACTATCCAAATCTGTAGCTTAGCAGACCTCCCACAAAATTATCAATGAGGGTATTTTCATCATATAAATGAAGCCAGGTTTTCGTGGATTTCCGGTTTTGAGATGAAACTCAGCTTTGTAGATGATCCGAAACAGTAAATTATCTCAGCTACAATTGTGACCCAGCCTTCAACTTGCTTTTTCAACAAATGCTCTACAATGTTACGCTATCTAAACTCAAACAATGAATGACATATGTTGAATTCAAGTTTTTAAGAAAATACTTTACTTCTCTTACTTAAAATTAAAAAAAGATTCAAATCTTATTTCTGGTACTTATTTAATACTAATTGGCTGATCTGTTTTACTTCACTGTTGCTGAATTGCAGCAACAAAAACAGAAGTTCGTGATTAGTACTTCCATTGAAAAATGGTGTAAGACCAACATAGTAAAAACCACCACCTCTTAACACCTGGTGTTTATATGAATATTTAGTTTTCTCGCAAGTTCTGCAAACCAATGTATTTTTCAAGCGCACATGTCATCAGACTGTTATGTACATCTGTGAGTTTCCAGGTGATCTCTTCCAGCTTCAGTATAAAACCTTTGTCCAGTGAAGCGCTCAAGACTATGACAGTGGTCTTCAGTGTCTTTCCCAGATTTTATTGGCGAGATAGTCCCAACTGCCAAACATCACTGAGCTTCTCCAACCTCCAGTTACCAGCAATACAAAATAGCAGTTGTATTCAGCTGCACTGGCTACGGAAAACCTGGTGTCTCTATAGAGACTTTCATATTCTATATCAAAGTGATCAAGTGCAATAACATCGTGGTAACTCTTTCTCATCAACTTCTCTTCAAGTGCAATAACATCGTGGTAACTCTTTCTCATCAACTTCTTTTCAAGTGCAATAACATCGTGGTAACTCTTTCTCATCAACTTCTTTTCAAGTGCAATAACATCGTGGTAACTCTTTCTCATCAACTTCTCTTCAAGTGCAATAACATCGTGGTAACTTTTTCTCATCAACTTCTCTTGCTGGTTGGATGCAAAGTCAGGGAAGTGAAATTGGGCTTCATCTCAAAACTGAGAAAAGCACAATACTTCTCCTTAAAAATCTTCTGACATTTCAATAATTTCCGTATGTATTTTTGCCTTTACACCATACTTCTTTTGTCTTGGAAATGACCTTCTCAGCCTATATTAATTCAGCTTGTAGCTTTGTATGTATGTCGAGCTAACGTCTATCAGAGTTATAGAGCTAAAAGGACCAAACTTGGCAGGTGGGATCGTTGTGGCCTTATTTATATGACATAAATCCCTAACCAAAGGGGTTAGAATGCCCCAGGAAGATCATCCAGAAATTATGGGGTCTAAGAGTAGCATCTCGTGTTTGTGAGCTCGAAACAGTTTTGTTTGTTTTTTGTTGTTGTTGTTGTTATTGAGTATGGACCTCCATTTTGATAACTATAGAAGTACTTGAGGATTATGCATTGCCAAGTGCTTGACTCTTATCTTTGGGAATTTATATGGAGAAATAGAAACAAAGATGAAGATTTATTCAAAAAATATTGTTTAATATCACAGAATTCACTAAATAAATATCATATAATGTTTTATTATTAATTATTTTATTTTATTGCATTACTGTTGTTATTTTCAAAACGATCTGTTGGTGGATACCAAACGGAAAAAAAAACCGTTTTGCCTATGTCTTCTCTTCGATGACATTAAAAAAACAACGTCTAAGAAACTAAAAAAAATCCCAGATCTGTATATATTTGCTTTTTTCCTAAGTCTTCACACTAAACTTCGTTCTTCTCTGTAAGAATTACATCTAATCATTTTCTCAGGAAACCGTAAATTACTTCTCCCACCAATTTATTCACTTTACTAAAGTAAGTATTTTATAATCTGCTCTATCCTTGGTATTTAAACTTTGCCTGTAACTATTTTCCAAGTTGTTCTTCGTTAGTAGTTATTCCCACCCTTTTATGGCCTCACAGCATGTAATGTGAATGGAGACCTGTACTAATAAATCTTTAGACAGCGAAAGAAAATCATGAGAGAAACAAAATTTGGATAATTATATTCTGAGAGATGATAGTTTCCTAGCTAATAAAATCCTATACTTTGGGATGGGCAGAAAAATTCTAAAGAAATCGATTAATGAATTGTTTGCAGGCAAGACTCCTCGAAGTTGTACAAAAATGTAAGTTTGAACATATTTTACATGTTTATTTGCGAATTACACGATACTAGTGCTAGAAAATGACGAAAATATCAATCCAAAGATATTTTTGAGTAAACATTATTGAAATATAGTTAGATTACTTTTACTTAAATTTTAAAATTTAGTATTCAGGTGTGCAGTCGACACCTGAGAAGTGCTCATTGATGATAATAGGGTTAAGAATGACTCGACCAAAAAAAATAACTATTATAGTTGATTAATAGCCTGACAAAACAATGTAATAACTCTTACTATTTCAAATGATGAATAGATTGATAAAAGATTAGAACTTTTGTTATTATTATAATTGAAAAAGGAATGGAACTTATGTTTTCCCCCCCTTTTTTTAGCTATATTTTTTGTTGCGCCAGCAATACCAAGCATGAGGCGCGCGTATACGCGGTTTAATTTCATTACTCATCAGGATCTCAAATTGAAATTCTTTTAGGCAGAATTAGAGAAAATTAATCTATGATACCTTGTGCGTGGTCAAATATACCAATCGAAAGGGTTTGACCGCCTGAGTTCAAAACTGTAATTAGATCTCACATCTGTCAAGAGATGACGGAGCTATAAGCTAAAAGCTTGTACTTGAAAAAAAAACAAAAAACAACTCAGAGCCGTTCTATGAGCTGCTGTGCCGCGGCTAAAAATAAGGGGTCTCATAGATTAATTTATTCTAATTCTGCTTAAAAGAATTTCAAGTGCCGCGGCTATTGGTGATTCCCTCTTGTTATAATTGATTAGTATTAGTAGACTGACTTGGCAGTAAAGCATATATTATTGTTATAAGTTGAGATAAAACCGAAAAATAAAAAATCACGCTATCACATATTTCTGTTGATTACGTTGATTAGAGCGATACTTTCTTCTCTGTAGTACAATACTGGTTAAAATGGTGTTAATTTTAGTGCAATATATTACTAAAAGCCTCGATGTTTCCTTCTGTGCAGTGCAGTACTAGTTACACTGGTGTTTCTTTCAGTTTAATATATTACTTAAAGCCATGATGTTTCCTTTTGTGTAGTACAATACTGGTTAAAATGGTGTTAATTTTAGTGCAATATATTACTAAAAGCCTCGATGTTTCCTTCTGTGCAGTGCAATACTAGTTACACTGGTGTTTCTTTCAGTTTAATATATTACTTAAAGCCATGATGTTTCCTTTTGTGTAGTACAATAC
>NW_013666743.1:219951-221282 GCF_000517525.1 Limulus polyphemus
TCATATCTTCGGTGTAATGGACGCAAGTAGATTTTGACATCAAATTTTAGGATAAAAAAGTGCATCTTATACACCGAAAAATACGATATCGTCTGGGTAATACATTACTGGTTATATTTGGTACTTATTTCGCTGTAGTACATCACTGAGTACCTCAATATTTCCTTCTCTGTAATACAGCATTGATTAGTTTGGTGTGGTTTCAGGAAATATAATATTCTGTTGTTGTTGATTGTTTATGAAATATTTATATTCAAAATCTAGGAGTTTGGTATTCATTATTCTACTCGAAGTAGTTTGACATTTTTGTAAACTTCATAAGAAAGAACATAATCACACCTTACTATACAAATATATATATATATATATATATCACGATCTAGCGATATATATCCAGTGTTTTATTACATATATGTATAGATAGATATAAGAAACCGTATAAAATAAAGTGACATGAAAACAGGAGACAGTAGATAAATAATGATAAAATGAGATAAGTTCGCCCATTACAAAAATAGGGAAGCATTCCAATTTTGTAGGATAAACATTTTTCTAGACTTTTTCTATTATGTCTGTCAGTCAGAAAATATTTATGTCAGATATAAAAGACTGTTTAGTGTAGATATTATTAATTTATTTATTTTGTGAGTGAATATTTCATATTTCATTAAGTTTTTCAAAACAAGAGAGTTAAAGACAATTATTTTAAAGGCGATAGTTATGACAAGTTTGGTTACGTAACTCAGTAAGAATCGTACGTTGTGTTTATAATTCACTGGCGTCGAGGCTATCGAACGTCGCGTGAATCCATTGATGTCGAGGATATAGAGATTTCTAGAAGGCATAAGTGATAGACGTATAAATAGCGGCAAGCAGACGAAAAAAGAGCCGAAGAAAGTAAGGTAAAATCATAGGAAGGAGAAGTTCGGTCAGAGAAACGTTAAACGCAAAGTTAATTGTCGTAGGAGGGAAAGGCCTAACGGTTGATATGATATAGTGAGATTAACAAAGAGATAAGGAGAATAAGTTGTCTCGTCAAAGGGTGTTCTGAAGTAAATGAACCAGCCTGAGTGGACTTTGACAAAGGCAGACGATTTTTGAAGTATAGGATACAATTTCGGTAACTCAACCACAACGTAAGTGAACTATACACGGATAGTTTGGCGATAAAATAGAGAAAATAGTTCGGTTGTCAACTGAATTCTAAATAAATTGAATAGGTCTAAGTGGACTTTTGACAAAAAGATGAGAACTATATAGTGTTTATGATATAATTATGATCTCCATAGTGTACGGAATTTCTGTATATACGTTTAACTTGTTCCGAATAT
>NW_013666743.1:222282-226421 GCF_000517525.1 Limulus polyphemus
AGGATATTTCTAGAAAATAGGTGGCATGACACTAGTCACGTGACATCGCTGACGCAACAATATATATACATAAAGACGAAATGTTTGTTTGTTTGCACCCTAACTCCTCCGGGCCTATTTGGCCGATCTCAACCAAAATTTGTATGTAAACACTATGAATTATGGGGAATGTCCTAACGGGGTCAAAATTGCACTTAACCCTACTTCTATTTTGTAAAGCCTATTGGTTAATTACTCCCAACCTATTAAGTCAATCTCAAACAATCTTGGCAGGTTGAAGCTTAAGACAATGTTGAATATTCTAAAGGGATTTAAGGTCAAAGTATGAAAGTTTCTGGATTGCTTATCAAACAACCATGTTTTTCTCATAGTCAGTGAGATGTAGGGTGTTAAAGGGTGAGATCAGTTCAAAATCTTTATTTGTTGGTAGATGGAAAGCAAACTGCAAATGTTGTATATGAAGAAACTTTGTTATAGTTTTAAATTTTGAGATAACGTTTATGTTTAAATTATTACTTTGAAACATATGATTGCTGTCGTAACATTACGTTGTTTTAATTACGTTTACACATTCCCCATCAGTTGAAGGGTATTTGTAACTTTATATCTTCCAGATCATTCTTGAACTTGTGGGTTTGTACAATAAACCGAAGACATTCTGTAAATGTTTGGGATATGGGTGAGGGGTATTAATCTTTAAGTTACTTTTTTATTATTATTATTGTCTAAATAACCTGGACTTTCACTTCTGTCGTTGACTTTCTATAGGTTATTGTTAGTCTTTACATTGTTATTATTATTATTGTCTAAATAATCTGGACTTTCACTGCTGTCGTTGACTTTCTATAGGTTATTGTTAGTCTTTACATTGTTATTATTATTATTATTGTCTAAATAACCTGGACTTTCACTGCTGTCGTTAACTTTCTATAGATTATTGTTAGTCTTTACATTGTTATTATTATTGTCTAAATAACCTGGACTTTCACTGCTGTCGTTGACTTTCTATAGGTTATTGTTAGTCTTTACATTGTTATTATTATTATTGTCTAAATAACCTGGACTTTCACTGCTGTCGTTAAATTTCTATAGATTATTGTTAGTCTTTACATTGTTATTATTATTGCCTAAATAACGTGGACTTTCACTGCTTTCGTGAAATTTCGATAGATTATTGTTAGTCTTTACATTGTTATTATTATTGTCTAAATAACCTGGACTTTCAATGCCGATATCATAATTACAATAATAATATTAAAATAAACGTAGAGAGTTTCTTATATTTTGTGTTTCTACTATTATTACTTTCTTTCGAATTTTCATTAGTGTCGTAGATTTTTTTTTAATTTTGTTGTAGCTTTTTTGAAAAAAATAATAAAAAATAATCGCTACATGAAACAGCAAGTTTGGGAAACATTAACTTATTTTGGACAATATATTCATCAATATAATATTGCTGAAATACAATGTAAGTGATAGCATTTTCATTTTCTTAGTTTTAAGCCCATTTTGTATGTTTGTCTGTTTATTGTGTATGTTTTGAAAATTTGTTTTTATATTAATTTTATGCCTTTATCAATCAGAATGTAAAGTTACATATTAGCATTTTAAGAACACTTAAAAAAAGTGTTAAAGCGTTGAGCTTAGAGACTCATAAGTGCAAGATGGAACACTTCATAATTAGGTACAAACACATTTTGTTTAGTTCAGTCCGTACCCTGCTTCATGTTGTAATCGATATAACTAGTTCAATTATGTTCGCCATAAATATAATTAAACTAAATTATGACGATTATAAACATTATTAAACTGCTATTATATAGTTTTGTTCTTCTTTTTCGTCACTGCTATAAAAACCCAGTAAAAAAATTCTAATTTGGAGGTCGTCCTTAAGCAGCTAAAATATGCTGTAATAACCACCATCTTGTAGTACTACTGCTTAAGTTGCCGAGAAAAATAACTCGCTGATTAGCTGTTAATTAATGACGTGTTTTTTAGCTGGACGACTTCATGAGCCTGACGAGTAGGGTCTTTGATTGCATCACTGTGAACTTCTGAAGCGTAGAAAACAATGTTCCAAACTGAAGTTAAAGCGAATGATAACTACTTTAGTAGCAATTAACTAACAGGGTGTAATGAAGTTAAAAATATAACGATGGTGTAACACAAACAACTTCATCTGGGCTTTTCTGCTATAATATTATTCACAATTACACAAATATTTTACAATTATTTTTAAACAACTAAAATATTTAATATGATGATATAATGTTGGTAGAGTTTCTTGTACCATACGAGTTATTTGCTTCTGCTAATTGGAAACTTTATGTTTATACGTACGTGTAACAGTGGAAAATTATAAACTTTGACATCTTCACTATTAGGTTAGAAACTTGATGTAATACATTTGTTCAAGGTATGCACTATTGCTGAAATAAAATAAAATAATCTCACCAAAAACGTTTCATTAGAAAAATAAACTGAAAGAAAACCGCGAATATGACGAACAGTTAGTTCCTTTTCCAACCTTTATAGCGTAACTTTGTTGTTGAAACAGAGGAACGTAATCTTAAAACACTTTTTAGTAAAACCTCTTATATTTCTGGTATGTAAAGTACATCTGATGTCATATTAATCCTTAAATAAAAACGTGTTAAACCCAAAAATATTCAATTGAAAATCGCAAGGTGTTATTACGTTGTGCCTTATAGAGATAAACTGTTTTCATGCAGTATGTATACATTGACATAAGCCTAAGCTGTCTAAAATTTGTAAGGTGCTTTAAGTGTTAAGAGCCAATAACCAGGATATATTTGCTAGTCGCCCAATTGTAGGCTTAAATATTATGTATAGTAACTGTGAGTAAAGATTAGTCGTTACAGTATAAATGGAAAATACTTCTTTCTCAGAGCTATAAAGTGGTAAGTTACTGAGGTTAATCGCACTTTATAAGAACGATACACCAAGTGCTACCCTTGGAATTATGGACTACGCTTTCTTAAGTGTCCATTATTCAACTGAAAAATGTTACAAAAAATTTTCTCCTATTAGTACGATTTATATAGTTCTTCAAAATATAACTATTGAAAAAACCTCGTGCCAATAATCTAGCACTCGGGCTACATTCTGTCATATTTTTCTATCTTGATGAATATATGACTACTGTTTTTCACATGTGTTCTCCTTTGCCAGATTATATTGTACTTAGAATAAAAAGGCAAAAGTAAACAAATTGAAAGAAGGCTTTTCCTTCTGCTGCCTTTTTTTCTGTGATAATATTTCAGCTGCCGACTTTGTTTACCATCCATTCTAAAAATACAAATATCAAACCCATCACTTCTGTATATTAGCAAAGACAGGTGTAGAAATTAAGTGATCTCCTTTACATTTCTACAGTAAATTCAGCTAATAACAATAGTTATTTTGTATTAGACTACTTCCACAAATCATGAACGTAAGCTTTTATTATAATGTGGCATTATGCTGAGAAGTGCAAAGCATATATAAGGAGTTGAATTAAAATGGTGATCTCCTTTACCCATTCTGTGAACTCCTTTACATGCATCTCACCATGTCCACAATTATCGGTTGTTATAAACAGACTCTTAATTATCGCTTACATATTTAGCTTTGTAATTTATCAGCCATTTAAACCTAAAACTGCCATCTCAGACGCCATTTGAATGTTAGACATAACAGTTAAAGAGACGCACATCTGTTATGTAATCCCACTTTCAAGGAATTTACTTGCAGGAAAAATATTTGATTTGTGACTAATACATTTCAAATCCGTCCTACCCTTATCATCTGTACATGGTGGAAACTAAATAAGGCGGGAAAAGCATTATGCACTCTATATATACTCCCCTCTGTAGCAAAGTAACTGAAGTAAACGAGAACACGTAAATGAGTTCACGCATTTTCATGTTCAGTGATTTTTATTGAAGAATGCAATTTACTCTTATCCTTTGGTAGGGCGGGGATTCGAGCCCGCAGACTGCCAGTCGAGTGCCCTAACTACATGGCCATGTCGGGCCGCGCACCTTCAAGAAGTCTCCTTTGTTGTTACGTATTAGAATTTTAAATAGCCTAAAATTGAGTTAACTAATAATTTAAATTTAGTAGTTAAATTGTACTTT
>NW_013666743.1:227051-228370 GCF_000517525.1 Limulus polyphemus
AATAAATACTTTCTTTTGGCGCGTCGCATTGGTTATATTTATAGGCGTGTGGAGGTTTTCTAGAAATTTCAGTTTTACGTAACAATACTGGCGCTAACACAAGCGTTTACATACACACATATATTGTTGATTCTTACTCTCGAGAATCTTCTATAACTTTGGAGAATAGGCGGAAGTTTCATAATACATACTTAACACTATAAGCTATGCATGTTTCTAAATATAAATTTAATGTAAACAAACGTCGATATTAAAATAAATATATAACAATAAATTCGTTACATCAGTCTTCAGTATTACTTCTTCCCTGACGTACAACACATTCTACCCAAATCCAAGTTGGTACGAGCTAAGACATAATCTACCCTTATATAATAATAATGGTCACTAACGAAGGTATTTTAGAATTGTGGGATAGTTCACTAGACCTCTCGTCTGACTACAAGTGTGGTATTAGCATAATCCTTTCACCGTACACATCCAGTAAAACAATTTCCGAGTTTGAGCAAAGAAGCGAACAGCTTGACTGTTAATATTGTAAGTGTTAAGAAGATTATATGAATAAAGAGTCTATTTCTATATTTTGACACGTGTATTTGAATATTTTCTTTACTGTTCTGTACATTTTATTCTTCTGTAGGCTTTTCCTTCGAATCTCCTTTATACTTAACCTTACCATCTGCATTGGCATTTAGAGATTGCTATTATAAAGTGCAATTACTCTTTTGTATAGTTTGGAAATTATCGTGGTTTTATACCCACGTAATGTTTATTACAATCATCGTGTAAAACGTATAATTTAGCCTTAACTAAACGATTATTATTTGCATAAATTAAAATATCTTCATTTTGTTTCAATATTTATTTACTATAAATTGCAGAGTTCTTAAATTGTTTTAAAGAAAGTTTTGATGTATAAATTACTATATCCTCGGTGTAAAGTTGCGGTTATAGCAGCCATATTTTTCATTTCAAGTTGAAGATATGATAGATCAAAGTAAGGAATTATTTCCGACATAAAACGGTAGAATTAGTCTTATTGTAATTTTAAACACTGCATTTTTTATTCGGTACACCTTAGGGTTTATTCGAGAAGAGTAAAAGTATAATAGAATTTCAACCACGTCCATTACCGTTGACGACGACGCGTTTCGTTCAGTACCGGATCTCATCAAGGCTGGTGGGATACGGCAAACAATGGATATGGCGAACATAGTGTGGTTGAAATATTCTTAAAACTATTTTTCTCGGAAAAATCCTAAGAGACCGAATAAAGAATATGGTGTTTAAAAACACAATAACTTTGATGTTATTGTTTT
>NW_013666743.1:229389-240158 GCF_000517525.1 Limulus polyphemus
AATCACATGACGCCAGCTTTAAAAAAAAAATACTTTCATACCATATGATTTGTTAATCAAAACAGAGTCCTTAAATATACTTTAAAGAGTTATGAAGTTCTGAGAAAGTACTGTCCCCCGCCCAAATGTCGAGCCCGATATTATAAAGCGTAATGAATTGCATGTAGGCACGGAGAACAGACAATGCGTGCGTGCACTTTGGAAGTTTTTGAAGCTTATATACCTTTCTAAGGAAATGTGAGAAGAATTAAAGCAACATGCCGACCTAAACCAACTTATGTCGTGCCTGTTAGTAGATTAAATAATATTTAGTTACAAGTATGCGATTAAAAAACAACAACAACAGTAAACGTCACGACAGAAAGGTTTTTCACTTTAGTATGGTGAAATAACGTGATAATGCTCTTTTGCACTTAGTTCTATAGTATTTTTCTAAGTTTTTTTTTTTTTTGCTGTTTAAGGACAAAGCTACACAATGAACTATATGTATTGTGACCACCGCGGGTATCGAAACCTATTTTTGAGTTTTATAAGCCTTTAGACTTACCGTTGAGCTACAGGGGGGATTTTTTAAAGCAAGAAAATAAATATCTTACCAAAACTTCTCAGTAAAAGTAGAATCAATAACTTGTTATACTCTGAAATTCAAAAGACTGTGAATCGTTTCACTTCACTGTTCATGGCCAGGTGGTTAGGGCATTTAACTCGCAATCTGAGGGTCGCGGCTTCGAATCCCCGTCCCACCAAACATGCTCGCTTTTTCAGCCGCATGGGTGTTGTAATGTGACGACCAATCCCACTAGTTTTTGGTAAAATAGTAGCTTAAGAGTTGGCGGTGGGTGGTAATGACTAGCTGCCTTCCCTCTAGTCTCTCGCTGCTAAATTAGGGACGGCTAGCGCAGATAACCCTCGTGTAGCTTTGCGCAAAATTCAAACCAAACCAAAAGAGCGTAACGGTAGCGATGAATTTTAATATACAAAGTTCACCAGTACAAGGATGACCCTTTCATCGACGCCTAAGTCAGTGTTAAAGTAAATACAAGAGTATCAGAGTTTATTTACCGTTTCACAAAGGACAGGTGCGATCATATTTCCCTCTCAGTAATCGGAGAATGTTGATCTAACTGAAGTTCTGCGTCAAGAGAAACCAAACCAACACTTCCATTATATGTACTTCAAAATAAACCAAACCAACACTTCCATTATATATACTTCAAAAGAAACCAAACCAACACTTCCATTATATGTACTTCAAAAGAAACCAACCAACACTTCCATTATATGTACTTCAAAAGAAACCAAACCAACACTTCCATTATATGTACTTCAAAAGAAACCAAACCAACACTTCCATTATATGTACTTCAAAAGAAACCAAACCAACACTTCCATTATATGTACTTCAAAAGAAACCAAACCAACACTTCCATTATATGTACTTCGAAAGAAACCAACCAACACTTCCATTATATGTACTTCAAAAGAAACCAACCAACACTTCCATTGTATGTACTTCAAAAGAAACCAAACCAACACATCCATTATACGTACTTCAAAAGAAACCAAACCAACACTTCCATTGTATGTACTTCAAAAGAAACCAACCAACACTTCCATTATACGTACTTCAAAAGAAACCAACCAACACTTCCATTATATGTACTTCAAAAGAAACCAACCAACACTTCCATTGTATGTACTTCAAGAGAAACCAAACCAACACTTCCATTATACGTACTTGTCTTGTTTATCCTTTCAGTTCTCTAGCTGTCACCTAGCGTCTATATATTTGACTTATGTGAAAACTGCTGAACCGTATTTTATTCTTGTAAACGGCCATTTACCGTAGAACGCATTAACAGTGAGTTGCTGATAGTATTTCTAATTTTACAACTACAGTGTTGCATAGTTGGTTGTAGATAGTTTTTTGGGTTTTTTATGACGTAATTGGCGCTTTTTGAGTGGGAAATCACGAGAGTCTTACACGGGGAGCATGTAACTTGTACATCTTATTGGGGTTTATCAAACTAAATATCCTTTAGGTTCTAGAAATATATATATATATGTAACGGTCTGGTGATATTGGCTTTTCTCTGAACTTCGTTGGTGTATGTTAAATACTGAACTGACGTACTTATAGCATACCAGCAGAGTACCCGGCGTTGTTCGGATGAAAATGGCTTTAACTTATTTAGTTCTTTATTTACATGCTAATTTATTGATCTACTGTAAAGCTTCTTTGTACCCAATATTATTTGTCTTTCTGCCAGCAGCAAAGAAGAATAGATTATGAGTAGAAAAGCAAATGAAGGTTCCACGAAGTTTTTAAATCGTTTTAACCCATAATTGATCATGGATATAATGATTAGGAGAAGTCCTCACACAGAGAAGAAACGTAAATAATAGCCCTCTTCATCACACATTACCAAAAAGGTTTGACCTTTTCAATTTCAGACCATTTGTTTATTGTGTTTGTCAAAAGTTGCTATATTGGCCACTTTGGCCTCAAGTTTCGGCCTCAAAACGGTCTCTGAGGCAGCGGACACAGCGCATGTTACTTCCAGCACAAAGTTGTATCAGTAACCCGAGTTTGGAATATGAAAGAAGTGCCATTGCATGAATTCCTCAGTATTCAACACTATTTAGAGATGAATGCGGCTCTCTCCGTTTCCTCATTTTAACAACCTAAGCAAAGTTCTAATTGACATGAAATAATGTATCACATGTTCACTTATCTCTGAAAAATCATATGAATATCGTTAAGAATCATCCTATAGTCAGTTTTATTTGTAACCAGCTTATGGATTTTTACTTCTCGTTGTTTGTTTGTTGTTATTTTATTTTCACCCACCCAAGAACACTTCATAAGTAACCAGCTTATGGATTTTTACTTCTCGTTGTTTGTTTGTTGTTGTTTTATTTTCACCCACCCAAGAACACTTCATAAGTAACCAGCTTATGGATTTTTACTTCTCGTTGTTTGTTTGTTGTTGTTTTATTTTCACCCACCCAAGAACACGTCATAAGTAACCACCTTATGAATTTTTACTTCTTATTTGTTTGTTTTTTCAACCAACAAAGAACACGTCATGAGATTTCAGTTTATGTATTTTTACTTCTTGTTGTTTGTTTGTATTTTCAACCAACCAATAACACGTCATGAGTAATCAGTTTATGAATTTTTACTTCTTATTTGTTTGTTTTTTCAACCAACAAAGAACACGTCATGAGATTTCAGTTTATGTATTTTTACTTCTTGTTGTTTGTTTGTATTTTCAACCAACCAGTAACACGTCATGAGTAATCAGCTTATGGATTTTGACGTCTTCTTGTTTGTTTGTTTCTTTCAACCAACCATAAACACGTCATGAGATTTCAGTTTATGTATTTCTACTTCTTGTTGTTAGTTTTTGTTTTGTTTCTTTCACCCAACCAAGAACACATCATGAGCAATCAGCTTATCAGTTTTTGTTGTTATTATTCGTTTGTTTTTCGAACAAAGCCACATTGGAATATCTGCTGTGTCCACTGCTGGGAATCGAACACCGGATTTTAGTGTTGTAAGTCCGTAAACTTACTCTTGCCCCGTAGGGGGACTGTTGTTTCTCACCCAAACAACAACAACAACAAAACATCATGACAGTCAGATTATGGACTTCTACTTGTTTGTGTATCCAACTGAAAAAACGTTTCGTAATTAAATGTGTGAACTTTGTTGCATACTTCAAATGCTATGATTGAAACGTACAATACAAATTCTACAACTGTAGTAATCTAGTCCACTATTATAATGGTTGATTTCAGATAATTATTTCCTTCAACGTCAACCATTCATCAAGGTTACATGCCATTATATAATTTATTATTAACGCCTAATTTGCTCAAAACTGATATCATTTTAAGTTCCTAAAAAAAAGACTATGTAAGACATGTATCTTTTACAACATACAATCCTATTATGCTTAATCCCTAATTAAACAATAGAATCAAAAATACACGTTTTTAACATAGATGTTTGTCGGTAAGGACGCTATGCACTCATTTCAAATTTATGTGCAGACGAATCATTGAAATAAACAAGTAATTTTAATTTTTGACGCAATAATTTTAAAATGCTTCAATTAGATGTGCGTCATCAATAATCGCATAGACAAAAAAGTTGTGTCCGTCAAAATGATGAAATCGGAAATATTAACTAATTAAACTTCCCTGGGTAGCTGAAAACAACAACTATACCTAATATCTGACAAAATAGCTTACATAGATAAAACCAAAGAATTGAGATGCTATAAAATTTAGTAATATTTGAGATAATGATGTTAATACATGTGCAAATGTGAAATAAAAAAAATCGGTTTTGCCAAATTTTAATCAACTGATCATATGTAATGTTAAGTACATCATACGATATTATAAAACAGGCCTTAACTTAGTCCGTGTAAGCCATTGGAGATTTTGAATAAGATTTTATGTAATCTTGAAATTTTAATCCATGAACATACATGTATAAGAGAACGAGAATGTTTGTTTTGGAATTTCACGTAAAGTTACACGAGGGCTATCTGCGCTAACCGTCCCTAATTTAGCAGTGTAAGACTAGAGGAAAGGCAGCTAGTCATCACCACCGACCAACTCTTGGGCACCTGTTTTACCAAGTGGTAAAAATAGTGGGATTGACCGTCACATTATAACGCCCTTACGGCTGAAAGGGCGAGCATGTTTGGTGTGAAAGAAATGTATGTGTACCACGATAATGAAACTCTAAGAAATGTATGTATACCACGATAATTTGTCTTTTCTAAAAAGAAAAAGTTGGGAAAATAGAAGTAGATGTTAAAATCGTAAGCTTGCTCTTTTTTTGATGACAAAAACTACACACGAGTATTAAATGTTGGTGTTAAATTACCCAGAGTGTTTTCCCACGCCTATATATTTATGTTCGTGTAGAGCTTAGTTCACGGTCTGTGGACTTATGCATTTCCTTCATTCACATTATGGGGGTATTTAGCACCCAACTCCTTTGTTTCCTTATCCCCACACTCTCACAACGTGTCTGAACGCTAATGTTGACGTAGTAGGAAAGCCGACATCACGAAGTGAATCATGCTTTTGATAGCTATATGTTTGTCTTGATGTTCTAATCCTTGATACGGTTCTTACTCTTGTCACTGCCACGTGGGTAAACCGCCGTTCAAAATTCCTATTAAAATAAATATTGTGAATACAACATATTTCAAGACATGCGGCTTAGCTGATTGGAAAACCATAACAGGATGAGTTTTTTAAAAGAAAATCTAGTTATCAGAGTTTGATTCGAAAGCATTTTAAAAGTTATTTGTTTTTACAAATTAAATCAAGTTCTAAGTTCTAGTTTCTTACGAAAGAACATTAATGATTTGCACAATAAAAAAATTTCAAATGAATTAAATAATTTAAGTTAAAATACAAGATTGAATGAGTGAGTAACCACTATTAAGTGAAGTTTTACTATTACTAGAAAATCTAATTAGAACTTAACATTCACATATTATGTTATTTAGCTTTATTTTTGCCTAATTCTATGTTTGATTAGTATTGACTCTTATTCCGGCATTTCTAGGGCACAAGTTGCCTTGTTATCATTATATGATACGTACATTATACGTTAAGTTATGATCGTTTAAGAAAAACACCGAAACAACAATGGATGAAATTTGCACTTTACAATAAGAAAGTATGATCAGATTTTAGATTCATAAACAGAATCAAACGTCATCTTTTTCTAAAGAGTTCACAAAATTTCTTACTTGTTTTTCAGCTGGAACCAGGGTACCAGAAATTACAAGAAAACCGAAAACTTCTTCGCAAATGGTAACTGTTTTTCTCTATGTTTAAAATGCACCAGTATCATCAGTAAGTTTTTCATGTAACAAGCAATCATGTATGCATATTATACATCAAATAATATGTTTATATGTTATAAATTTATAGAAAAGCAAACACAAATAGGTAAGTTAATTATTTTTATACCTAACTGTTAAAACCAAAGATAAGCTTAATAATGCTTTCTAGAAAATATATGATCAAGTACAAAGTAAGAACTACCGAAAAATATTCATAGTTTTTAACTTGGCAAAACATTTAACGCAGATCACTTAATTCTGATTTTTTTAAAGCACCTGCTTGAAATTGCTAAAAATCTGTCTGGAATATCTTATATTCCTGTTGCAATTCTAGCAACTGTCAAATAGATATATATATAAACTTGTATATCATTGAAACTATGAGATTTGAAACTAGCGACGTTATCTTTCTTTTACTGTCAAAGTGACACTGGACAGACGTCACATTGTTTTCAAATATCAAGATGTCATATATTTCACATTATTGTTGGTTTTTGATATCAATATTAGACATACTCCTCAGATTTTTCTATAAATATTAAGTGTCACTGCACACACGTGTCACATTATTGGTATTTTTTAATATCAAGATTAGACACACTTTTCAGATTGTTCTATAAATATCAACAGTGTCACTTCACACGCGTCACATTATTGTTATTTTCTTTATAATCAAGATAGGACACACTCGTCAGATTGTTCGGTAAATATTAAAAGTGTCACTGCACTCACATGTCACATTGTTTTTTATTTTGTTTTTTAAATCACGAGTGCCAATGCATATACTGGTCAGATTGCTGTTTTTTAAATATCACAAATGTCATTGGTTAAAATTGGCCAGATAATTGTTGTTGAAACATTAAAACTTTCATTGGATACGCTGGACATATTATTGTTCTATAAATACTACGAATATGGATGGGAACCTGACTACGTTGTCGTCTCTTAAATGTTAAGAAGTAATTACAGAGTAGCGTTGGTGTCGGTCTTTGAATGTTTAAGAAACTAATTATTTTATATTAAAACATTCAAACATCTGGAATAAAGAATAAAAAGCATCAACACTAAATATCCTCTGGTGTGGTTGGTAAACCCTGGTTTTGATTGTATATGTTAGTGTCTTGTAACTTTTTCTGTCAGTAGTGCAATTAGACACGTCTATGCGCTCAAACTGTTTTTCAAATTGCTATTGGCTTGCCAGTTCTCGTTAGTAGTCATGTGCTTTGGAATTCATTAGTTGATCTGGTTTCTAGAGTTAATGCACGTGCATGTAGTATTTTTAAATTATACAATTCTCCGTCCCATGTGCTACACACATGGGTGTGTATAAAAAAAAAAAGCGTGTATGGTAGGAGAATATGACACAACAGTTTCTAAGGGCAGACGATAGGTGAATTTCTGTCTCTGTTTAAAAATTTTAAGTATTATTCGTGTCATCGTTTTTAAATAAAAAAACAAGCAAATAAAAGTTTACTATTAAAATGTAGAGAGAAATATAAGATGGCCCAATAAAAACTAGACCAAAATATAGTGCCATAATAATTTATTCTGTAACACACTTGCTACACATTTATAACATCTTGAATGGTAAATGTTCAAAATGCTAGACATTGATCTCATCCACTGACCTCAGTGCATTTTTCTCGGCAATCTGTGGTCTTGTCTATCGACGCTGCGAATGTTTCCGAACTAAAAGTCGATGACACTGATAACAGACGTAAGAAATATAAGCATGTGTGCAGATATAGCTACATATATATATATTTCATGAGATATCAAAGTCTCACTGACATCTACTATTCTGTTTCGATTTCGTTTCTGTTTGGCCACCCTGTGGATTTACATGATAGGGCTAACTTTCTATCTGAAATTATTGAAGTATCTACCAATCCATGTGGTATGTTCTTGTCTGACTCCTGGTGTTTAAAACATAGTAAGTAGTTATGAGTTGATCGGGAAGTTTTGTCATTCAGAAAGGACCTAATTTTTCCTCTTGGATAAAACCTTAATCGTGTAAAAATGATGCATACGTCTCGTATGTTTCCCTTGATGGGGTATGTTTTGTTGTTAAGCCCAAAGCTACATGAATGAGCTCTCTGTACTGTGACAACCGCGTGTATCGAAACCCAATATTTAGCATTATAAGTCTTCAGACGCACTGCTGAGCCACCGAAGGACCCAATGGTGGAGGAAAATATTACGAAACAATTTGATGATTATGTCTGGCAATCTCGACAGTCGAACTAAATTGTTTACTTTAAATATATGCACCAATTTACTTTATGACCACATAGAGGGTAATATTTCCACTTCCTTCTTTCTTTGTGTTTCTCCGACAACAAGGAAATCCGCTGTTACTCTTATACCTCAGATAACGCGCCACTTTATGCAACCGCATCAGTATAACTGCATTCTTAAAACTTGAATTCTGAGTTGTAGAAACATTCCCCGAATCTTGCTTATTGCATATCATTGCCTATGACTTTATTTTGGCTTTATATTTTTTATTGCTCGAAATATATACTTTACAAGGACTGTCTTTAATGTTTCAACCAATATCCCAGAGGGAATGTCTCTATATTATTGTCGTTTAACCACGCAAAAGTCGAGATTTTATTAAAAGGAAATCTGTGACTGCTCCTGCTGCAATATTGTGGTGATTCAGCGGGTCAGCGGTGCCCCGAGGGGGTTGGGATGCACTGCACAGATGCAACGGTGTAGCGTTATTGGTAGAAGTTTTACAGGGTCTTCACAGTTGATTGCAACCGTTTCGTTTCCACACGTAACAGTTAGGTTACTAGTGTGGAGGGATGGAGGAACGCGCTTATGAGCACGTCTTGGCTTTCTTATTCACGGAGAATGTGTATGAAACAATGTTACAACAGTGTCAAGGTATGTTACCATTGTTATTGTGTTCATACGACTTGATTGTAAAATAAAAACGTGTGTATTATGAACATGTGCTGGCGATAATAGTCAAAACTCATATTTTATTTATATTAGTTCATTCCAACATAGATGTAAACGTAGTATGAGCATGTGCTAGCATCTACTGTTACAGAGTGTGTGTGTGTGTGAAACAATGAAACTACAATGGCAAAGTATGTTACATGTTTAATGTTGTTTATAATACGTCATTTTAACATAAAAAGAAAAGTATTGTTGACATGTCCTTACGTCTTTCGTCACGAAGTATGTGTATCAAACTAGGTAACTATACAATTATGATAAATTACTGTGTTTAATGTTATTTATAATATTTTAACATGTAAAAACTTATTTTAGTTATACAATATAATTTTATATATTCTCACATAAGAATATCTCGCTTTTTTTATTTTTGTTATTTTAATATATGAAAACACGTACACGTGATAAGTGCTTCATATTTGGGTTGTTATTTGCACTTTTCTTAAATATTATCATAGTAAGCTAGTTTTATATTTTATTAACTATATTTTTATTAAATCAATATTGGGCTTATTATGTATTATGTTTATGAAGTTTTTTAGTAGTTTATGAGAAACCGTGCTTGTTAACAGTTTACAAGTTCATTTTTAGAAATTCATCGTTTGCCATTTTCCATCGTCTGCCCGGTAGGTTAGCGGTAAGTTTCCGGACTTACAACGCAAAAATTCTAGGTTCTATTCCCCACTGTGGACAGAGTAAGAAAACCCATTATGTAGCTTTGCACTAAGAAAACAACAACATTTTCAATCGCGCAGTTTTAAAAAATTATTTGTTTACTGGCTATGGTTGTTTGATGTTAGATTAATCAGGTTCATGCACGTTAAAGATCATTTTTGTCTCGGTGACTGTAATGAAAGTCAAAAGATCCGTCTTTTTGCCACTTCTGTTTCTCCAGATACTTTTTATGAATAAAAATGACTTAAAACTTTTATATCTACATTGATTTTTCGAGACAAAATCTCTTAGTACGACTGCACAAATATCCTATAGACACGTTTAATACTTCCTTGGTCTTAAAATAAATTGGAAGACTTCCTGGATATAGTCAGTTTACGTAGACGTTGGCTACTCAAAAATGTCACGAAAAAATTAGAGGAATTCAATAAAAAATACTTTAGGATAACGACTAGCGCATCCACGAAGTTTTGGTTGTGGTTGAACATTATATATGACGTTCTATATCAAAATAAATAACTAAACCGTCTATAAGAAAAAAAATATCGACTCTATTTCATAACTTCGGTCGAACAATGGAAATCTCTTACTTTCTCTATAAGTAAATTACTTCAGTTCAAAAATTTATCGAAAGTGTAAGCATGATATGTAGTCTCTAGTGTGAGTGTGTTGTTTTTTTTACTTTTTGATGCTTTGTATAACGTATTTTTAAAATGTTAAATACATCTAACAGTTTAATTAACTATATTATTATTATGATTACTTAATAGACCGAATTTTATTCAAATCAATACAACATTTGATTCCGATAGCAATATCTTATTAAAACATCTAGCCAAATGACTTTATGTTAATAGCAAAGTAACTGCGACTTTATGATTGGCTACTAAAAGAGAGAGAAAATAATGTTAAAATATAAGATTCTTCTGATAGGTCAAAATTGTTTTGTCAGTAGTAGAACTGTGCAAACTGAGCATGGTAAAGGATGTTTATGTGTTGTCGGTAGTAAAACTTCCAAAATGATCATATTTAGCATCGTCCTTCAGATGATAATTACAATAAAACTCTAGAAAACAGTTTCGCTAGTTGTTATTATCTAAAATATACGTGTGCATTCTATTCTGATGAGCATAATTTTCCGTGTAATAATTTTTACAGCTTTTGAAAAAAAGAATTATATATATATATATATATATATATATCCAAGGCTTTTATATTATGTGGAAATTGAATATTTCATAT
>NW_013666743.1:241096-245356 GCF_000517525.1 Limulus polyphemus
CCGTGTAATAATTTTACAGCTTTTGAAAAAGAATTATATATATATATATATATATATCCAAGGCTTTTATATTATGTGGAAATTGAATATTTCATATCACCCTCATTACATCAGTTGAAAAGAAAAAAATGGTTCCAGGGAATTTAGCCTGTGAGTTTGGGGTCATAAAAGTCACAAAACTCACCCTCAACGTAGTATGTGGATGTTGTATACATACAACCGACGAGTTTGTAGAAAGTTTGTCTCGGAAGAAATAGAAACAAAAATTAAAATTACGTTATGATTCCTGCCTCATAACTGAACTAAAATGTTATCGGTGTTAAACAAGTTACTTCTGACACTCTAGTCACCGCTATCTAACTATCTTCATTGATGTCCATATCTGTTTCCACTGACTTATCTATTATCATCTGAACATAAAAGAAATGTATTAACAATGATTTCTACCGACATTTTGACGCTGGGTCAGTGAATGGAAACGTAACCATTAGTGACAGAGCCAAGCTTGCATGTGAATGTATCATTTCAGTTAATAATCAAGAGATGTACATCAAAAAATGCGAAAATGATGCGCTTAATTGGTTCGTTTTATTAAAGCACACAAAGTTTATGTTTTAGTTACAGAGAATCGTATTTGATCTAAAGTTATTTTGAAGAACACCTACCAAAGTTTATGTTTTAGTTACAGAGAATCGTATTTGATCTAAAGTTATTTTGAAGAACACCTACCTTTAATTTTGCAATTATCATTTCTTTCTCTTTAACCGTGTGCGAAAATACTAGATGTGTAAAAATGTTCTATATTAGGAAGATTTTTCAGGTTGCTACTGAAGTACTAGTATAATCCTGAATCAGGTGAAGTGATTACAGCTCACACCATCACAGAGTGTTAGTCATCCCATGTCAACAATGTAAACGAGAAATCCGCTTCTGACGTCACATCTTGGTTCTATGTCTCTATACAATAACCAATGGGGGCCAATGTTGCGAATGAAATGGTAATTACTTTTGGCAGGAAGAGTACAGGTCCGAAGTGGAGAGAGAGAGAGAGATGTGTCACTTACGTTTAGCCTTAGTGGTTCGCTTTCGTTGAATTATATTAGTGGCCACGGGACCCACTGGACGCGTTCGTGCATAGAAATGAACTTAGTCACATTCAGCTGGTATGTACCTGCAGTGTATCGCTATGCTGCCACGTGTGTGTGCATGAGTGACTAACTCGTGCTTATGATGCTGACTAAGCGCAAGGTTAGTGTGAATATGTGATATAAATTCATAATGGCGTGTTAAGTACCTGATTTTGTATCCGTATTTCGCGAACGTAATGATTAGTAGCTTGTACACAATCTGGGATCATAAACAACTTAATCAATTAATTTCGGCTTCTCCTAAAACATTGCTGTTGAAGGGAAAAGCACGCTTTCAAGGGAATCTCGAGTTAAAATAGCGTATATTAAAATCTAAATTTTTTGTCATCTCTATTAATTGTTTCATCCGACTAGTTTAGGTAACACAGTTACCACCATCGTGACTTGTGCTACAAAACCTCATTTTTTATTACTTTTAATATCATCCGACTAGTTTAGGTAACACAGTTACCACCATCGTGACTTGTGCTACAAAACCTCATTTTTTATTACTTTTTAATATCATCCGACTAATTTAGGTAACACGGTTACCACCATCGTGACTTGTGCTACAAAACCTCATTTTTTATTGCTTTTAATATACAGTAGCACATTGTGTCTGAGAAGAAATCATAAAACAGCGTAATTAATCATAAGGAGATACAATCACCTATCTACGTACAACATATATGATAGTGGTATTTCAATGTACAGAAAACGAGGCAATTTCATTGGCTTGCTCGGTAAAAAGATTTAATTCGGCTAACTTTACTAGATCTGAATCAAAATAGGCGAGCTTCATCACATATTTAATGACTGAAATAGTCATGAATTTCACCCTTCCATAACTAGTTTAAAATATATATTTAGTCAGATATGTTCACACAGTTTTTCTACGTTTTAGTGCAGGTGTTCTGCGTGTAGTTTGAGATACATTCATGTTAACTGCATGTCGAAATGTCATAAAAATGTACTAATCCATATACTCGGCAAAACTTACATACACCAAAGGCTAAAAACTTATCACTTTAGCCTTGTGTCTGATCTCCTTGGGGAGAGGCGAGTCCATCTCATAGTGGGGCTCAGATATCTGCACGAATTGATGTAAGTTCGGTTTTTTTTCCCCCTATAAATATTGCATGGAGTAATCGAAGACGATGACGTGTGTACCACACCTGTATTTTGCGGACACTTTTAAAGTTATCTCCTGAATATCAGTGGAGCTGAATACCACACACGAACATATTATTCTTTGATAAATAAATGAATATTTTATAAACTTTTGTGATTTCTAAATATCAGTAATAAATAGAAAATCAGCTAGGATAAGAAATGGTAAAATATTTTTTTACAATAAAAAACACAGAAAATTGCCTGGAAAGATTTGAGGACGAAACTATTAAGTCTTTTTAAGTAAGAATGATGAATATATTTATAAGAGTTACATTAAGCGATTGGAATATAAAACGTAATAAGTGTAAACCCAGTGAACAGAAATACTTTATTGCTTTTAAATAATACTTTTGGTTAACAATTAATATTTATGTTTTGATCTAAATGCATCAGTAGGTTTTAAGTAAAAAGATACTGCAACTGTGAGGCCGGATTTGGCTTTTCACCCTCTCCTCAGACTGTAAGTTCGTTCCTTTTTTCCCCCTCCAAGTCTCTAGATTGAAATATGAAAGACAGACCTGAAGCAAAATAAGTTCACACTTTAGACTCGCAAAGAACATGCGGTTAGTGTTTTTTTTTTTTCAAGAGAAAATAATTATGATAAAATTAAAATCCTTGATTTTACCTCAGTCATTGCTGTATCGTGTGGCCAAATTCTTTTTACTAAAGAAGTAATGTACTAGAAAAACACCTCATCAAAGTATGTCGAAATATATATGCTTTTTGGATTTCTCTCTTTAGGAATGTTTTTTATTGAGAAGTACAAAAACTCAGATGTCTGTTTCAACCTACTTTATTTGAGGTGAATCAAACGCTACATTGTACCAACTGGTGGTTCATGCGAGCGTTCACATCCTCTACTGGGAAACAGATGAACACTTTGTGCAGGAGCAATAGCCTGGAACAAGGATTTATTCTGCTTGAATTAACGGTCCGTAGCAAACAAGAGTTTAATACTTCTTTTTTTATAAGCTTACATTCTTTGAATTTCGAATTTCAGATTTCTAAGTAAGTGAAAATTGTGTATGGCTACAAACATTGAGATGTGTAACATAACAAGCTCGAATCGTCATTGAGGTCAATTCTTTTTTTTTAATTATTAGAGAAAAGGAATATAAATGGGTGACCTAATATGTATAGACTACTATTAATTTAACTACCTGGCACAATCTAATAAAGTTAGACTACGGAGCTATAACCAGCTGACTATTAGATCCAATCAGTTCGGTTAGATTGTGGAATCGTGATAATTAAGTGAACAATCTAACACAAACCAATACGATTTTAATACAGAGCTAGCTATAATCATTAAGTTAAATTGACCATCTGATCCAATCCGATATGGTTAGACTGTGGAATCATGACAGTTAAGTGAACAATCTGACACAAACCAATACGATTTTAATACAGAGCTAGCTATAATCATTAAGTTAAATTGACCATCTGATCCAATCCGATATGGTTAGGCTGTGGAATCATGATAATTAAGAGAGCCATTTAACACAATCTTATATGATTCAACATTGTATCCATGATTATCAAGTTGAATATTTGAATAACCTTCCATAACTTTGAATAGAGAGACTAGAAGGATGGCTGTTAGTCTACTTGTGTCTGATCAAACAGTAACATTTGATTGTCACTCTCAGAGAGTACCCACAGCGCCAGAATTCAGAGCGTATTGTTGTGATGACGGGGTCCACAGTACGAGGAAGTTTACTTGTAAGTCGCACCCATCCCTTTCAGTCAGAATCAACTAATAGATATAAATATAGATTCACTTTGGTAAGTAAAAGACAACTTTAAACATCAAACGTATAAGTAAAAGGTATGTTTCAATCAAATGGATTCGTGTAGCGTAACTTGTTCAGTGTAGCTTAAATGCTCCTTACCGATGCATGGCCTGGTGGTTAAGGCACTCGACTCGCAATCTGAGGGTCGCTGGTTCGAATCCCTGTCA
>NW_013666743.1:246154-252084 GCF_000517525.1 Limulus polyphemus
CATTTATAATTAACTCTACTAGAAAGAGCGAAAAACATAGCAAATGGTGACAGATTCATCGAAGAGATGGAAAGAATGATGATAGAAGGAGGTAAAATTGGGGTGTACAACCCCTACGAGTTAGATCCACGAGTTGAGAAAAGAAACAAACGAGGTGCTAGTGATGAATAACGCGAAGAGGATAGTGGTGATGAGAGGGAGGAGAAGAAAGAAGTTGTAGAAATGTGTGAGAATGGTGAGTCTTATGCTTTTGTTATTAATGTGTAGCGCCTACATAAGTAATCAAGAACAATTTATAGCTTACAAATTATATTTTTACTAAATCTCGTTAGTAACTGCGTAAATGACTCCTTATCCGAACGTGAGACATAGGTCTAATCCAATAGTAATTGGTACTAAATTTGGCATAAATTTAGGCATATAACAAAATAACTAATATTAATTATTAAATGTTCCCTTATGGGAAGTATAGGGAGACGCCTGCTGCCACCACTATTGGCAGGCAAAGGTTAGACTGTCAACCCCAGACAGGTTAGACACCCCATCCTTTCAACCTTCACTGATCTGACCCAACTGACTAGACCTGTCAGATTTGTCATACATCGCCCAAGATTCTATATCACGTGCTTGAGTCCATGGGCTCTGGAATATTCTGCGTATGAGTTAGTGTATGTGTTACCTGGTTAGCCTGTCAAAAATGACGGGGCAAGTACTACCAACCCCACCTCATAGTATATCCTAACCTCACATTTCATAGCTAAGTGAAATAAATAAATTTTGCGAAATCGAGCTTGACCAACCAAGACGCAGAAAAGTGCAGTCAAACATCGGTAAATTCCTTTGTGAGCCAATCAAAATTAAGATCATTTATGAAATGAATTCATGGCGTATTCATAAAATAAGTATTGGTAAAAATCAGTTAGATTAACAACTTCTAATATATAGAAAAGCCAGTGCGTTTTGGTAACATCACGTTCCAACAATGGCTTTTATGTCATGTTGCTTAGCGACAAAAGTATAATCTAATATTGTTGTTAGTCTATGTACTGAAATTATAAAATGAAATGTACAGACAACAAAACTGGAAAAATATTTCTTGATTTCTTAATTTAGAGTCTCCGTTGATTAAAGAGGTTTGTTTTGTTTTTATTAAAAACGTTGATGATATAACAGAAAATAGTTTATTTCAGAAACAAATTAAGTTAAAATTTAATCGATATTTTTACTTTCGTGATAAATTTTATGCACTTGGCTCTAGGCTAGGTGATCCCACATTACGTCTTTACTTTAGGCTTGTTATACCAACACTCACTACACTTATAAGGTTTCACACACACTCCTCACGACCCGTTGAACGCCCGTCACTGAAATCGTAATAGGCAGATAGTAATCGAACTATTCTATCTGGATAAATGCATTTTGGCTTTTATGACTCCTCCTATTTCAAGAAATCAAGCTTGATGTGACACACACTGGCTTTTATATAGGTTAGATGTTCATAATATTATATCACCTAATCAGTCATTCAGCCCAAAATAATAATTAGCACTGGCAACAGTTTAACTATTAAAATATAATAAAAGTCATAATATGATTATTGTAGTTTTTCCAATATTATGCCTCTTATGAATCGTTAATGTTGATGGTAGACATACTGTAAATGTTTCATATTATTAGAGCCATATTTCTTACGAAGATAATGCATATTTTTATTACAATTCCCAGAAGGTTCGTCCGGTGGAAATTTGGACCTCTTGAGAGACACAATAGGTTGGTGATCCCGTCTTGTGTTGTAAACAAAAATGAGGATGTCTATTTCTCATAGGTCTATGGCCTACCTTAGATGACATCTTTCTCGGGGTTGAGGCTGGGAATTGCTCCTCTGTTCAGGTCAAATTACCCAGGTTTGAATTTCAGGGACTCATCCTGAATAGGAGAAGGCGAACAAAGATTGTCCGATACTACAAAATGTCGTCAGCATATCATGCGGCTTTGACGCTTTTCATTCTCGCTGTGGTTGAAGCGGTTCATTCGTGTGAACCGGTGTCACTTCAAGTTCATATCTGTTGGAAACGATGACATGACACCTTCAGATATTTCTTAATAGAATCTGATCTGCAACCTACAACCTTACAGTAAACCATGGTTCGGAATTCGGCAATTAGCTAAGTGGCAACTTTGTGGAGTATCTTTGTACACTAATTCTTGTGTTGATCAGAACTTTCTTACTAGAGTTTAATCTGCAACCTACAACCTTACAATAAACCATAGCTACATAATTCAGCGAGTAACTAAGTGGCAACTTTGTGGAGTATCTTTGTACACTAATTCTTGTGTTGATCAGAACTTTCTTACTAGAGTTTAATCTGCAATCTACAACCTTACAATAAACCATAGCTACGTAATTCAGCGAGTAAGTAAGTAGCAACTTCGTGGAGTATCTTTGTACACTAATTCTTGTGTTGATCAGAACTTTCTTACTAGAGTTTAATCTGCAACTTACAACCTTACAATAAACCATAGCTACATAATTCAGCGAGTAAGTAAGTAGCAACTTCGTGGAATATCTTTGTACACTAATTCTTGTGTTGATCAGAACTTTCTTACTAGAGTTTAATCTGCAACCTACAACCTTACAATAAACCATAGCTACGTAATTCAGCGAGTAAGTAAGTAGCAACTTCTTGGAATATCTTTGTACACTAATTCTTGTGTTGATCAGAACTTTCTTACTAGAGTTTAATCTGCAACCTACAACCTTACAATAAACCATAGCTACATAATTCAGCGAGTAACTAAGTGGCAACTTCGTGGAATATCTGTGAACCCTACCTGTTGACTTGTACATAGGTAAGAGTGACGTCACGAGTGACTTACCTACTTGCGGCAAATTTACAACTTGCCCAGATAGAACAGCACAATAAAATCACTGAAGTCTCAGTTGTTTACTGGCCAATTTCGTTCATTTTGTAAGACAAGATGTGGTCGAATACTTTAAACGCCACTATTGATTGCTGCTGAACTTTAACACAATTTACAAACCTACTTACAACAATAAATTCAATTATTTTTCATTCTGACTAGTTAGTCCTTCATCCACCTACAACAACATTTAAAAACTTAGCTTTATTATTGAAAGATGCCTTGTCTGAAGAATCTCCTTGGGACATCTACCCTTTGTTTTGTCCAAGGTTGTTGGCCTGGTTGTGTGTGAAGAAAAAATAACAATAAAAAAAGCGTTTTGAACTTGGCTATCTGCCAGTACAATTTTCTTCATATTCGCCTGTGGGAATTGAAGGAACGGCTAAGTTTAGTAAACTAACTTTTTTATTGATAGATATTTATTATGTCGTTGCTTCCCTAAAGTATCATTTAGGTCTACATGTTCTTAAATGTTTTTGTTCGTTTTTAGATCCGAAAGAATGCGCTCCTATGACGTCACTGTGACGGTACTGCACGTTGAACAAACTAAGTTATGAAACTGAACGCGAACAGCCTTTCCGGAAAGTCAGGTCAGCACAACATGAATCACATGGCTAGAAGCCGACCTGAACGCAGAGTGGGTAGATATTACTATCTACATACACACTATGTCGCACGTGTTATCAACATGAAACGAGGCTGTCTACGTGATGCCAAAGTTTCGTTAAACTTTTCATTATTTTATAGTTTCATTCCAGTTGCTGTATAGGAATAATGTAGTGGCGAATATCAAAGCATTTCTTTAATTATTAACACTTCGGAGCTACTAAAGAAGGAGTAAGTTTAGTGTTGGTCAGACGTTTAAAACGTATTTCATTTTTCGACTTTAGTAGTAAAAGAAAGTGTTTAGAGAGAGACAACTGGCGGCAGTAGCACAAATTACTAAACCTAATAAACCTGTTACTGTTTCCATCGGTGTCTTCTCGGTTTCATTTATCATTCTACTTTTCAATATACTGTTACGTCCTGGTCGTTTGTTAATATCCGACATAAATTCTTCCCGAGGTACTTCAGCGATACAAGTCCTTTCTTAAATAAAACTAGTTTATTCTTTCTCAATACAACTTTGCAATACACAGAATTTCCACAGTCACTTTAACTTAAACACACGCTATAATTCACAACGATTCATGCCCTTTACTTACGGTCACTACCACTCGCTTGAGTTAATTATCTGTCTCTATATATGTCTATCTGCAATTATATATGCCGTCACTCCTCATCTCCGCTTTATTTGCCGGGCTTATATACAAAAATAGAGAGCGTCTGGCAAACACTTGAGTTACCAGGAACAGTCATGATCCTTCTAGAAACTCATGACGTGTTACCAGCGTCACGTGACTTCTGCTGTCGTAACAATACCTTATGTTTATGTGTTTATATGTGTGTGATGTCTTATAATAGGTCAAAAATCAATGCGTATGTTTTCAGCTATCATCTGTTGAATGAAAAATAGCTCGTGTTTGTTAATCTATTTAAAAAACTGCCACTCATTAATATTGTTTTGATCATAAGAGTTCGGTTTATTCTATTTTTTATTAATCGTACAATATTGGCGAAGGATTAAGTTTTTGTTTGTTTGTACATAAACATAAAGCTGCACAATGGGCTATCTGTGCTCTGCCCACCATGGGTATCGAAACTCGGTTTATAGCGTTGTAAGTCCGCAGACGTGCCGCTTGCAATTGTGGGCGAAGGATTAACTAAGCGCAGATCTGAATGCATTGAAAATTAAAATATGACAAAAGAACCAATATATCATTCTGGTAGAATTTCAAATTATTACTTTAAACGTATGAAAAAATAGTCGTGTACTTTACGATTTATCTTCTAGAAGAACAGGTAGAGCTCAGAAATATTTTGAGTCGGTATGAGTTGTCGTCTAAAAAAAAATGTGTAGAATTTCATTTTTCGCTGAATATTTACTAAATCCTTGTCAAGTGACAATGTTATTAAATGTCCCTGTCTTATTCCAGGAAAGACATAGATATTTAAAAGAAATCCTTAATACTGGCTTATTCCTAAGTGACCCCTAAAAGCCTTGAAATTCGTTTTTAGCTAGTAGGTGTATTACGTTATTTAGGTGATTTGAACTTTTCTGACAGCCTGATGTACGAAAAACTTAGGCTTATGTGTAAACGGAAGAAAGCTCTAAGTGCTAGTTTAGTTATTTATTATTTCATGGCAAATCGAAATTGAACATAAAATTAAAATTTACATTATATTTCTAAATGTATGCACATATATATTGAACTGATAGCAGACACCAAGAAAGTCTTGCCACTTTTTTTCAGAGAAAACTGTTTTCCTTCTTCTGTTAACACTGACTAGAAAAACTGTTTTCCTCCTTATGTTAACACTGAGTAGAAAACGAGAAAAAAAAAAGAAAAGAAACATTACCTGGCAACCTGCCAAGTTAGATAATTTTGAATACATGCTTACAGACTTTTTTAGGTATACTTGATAACTGTAGATACTTGGCACACGCTCTCGGTGAACTTGCAAAACATAACAAAGCCTAGTTTTATGGTAAAAGGCTGTTACATAAATGACAAATATCCATATTTAGGTTTAATAAAGATACAGCAGAAATGAAACTACAAATAAACTTAACGCCTGAATATCAAATAACATTCCTATACATGCAACCCGAGCTATGACAAATTTACAATTGCTAGAGTATCCTATACATGCAACCCGAGCTATGACAAATTTACAATTGGTAGAGTATTGTTACGTCACCGTTGTTAATTGATTTTCCGTAACTTCGTACCGACGAAACTTAAGCGACACAAGTCTTTACTTAATAAAACTGGTTTATTCTTTCCAAATATAACTTTACCGATACACTCAACTTCAACAACCGCGCTAAACAAACGCTGTAACGTCTCTCGTGCTCTCTGACTGCAGTTCAATTACTCACTGTCCATCTACCCAGACACGTTACA
>NW_013666743.1:253048-256098 GCF_000517525.1 Limulus polyphemus
TAGAGCATTCGCCAAAGTACATGATAGTTCTAGAAACGTTGCGTCACTGTAGTCATGTGACTCGCTGACGCAACAGTATTTTCAACCTGAATGCCACTTTATGAAACGCATGGGCTAAACGGCCAGTTCAGAAACCTCAGAGTCCAGGCACAGCTGTCCCTAATTTAGAAATGCCGACCAGAGGGAGGACAACAAATCTGCAGCACTCGTCGCCTACACGGCTACCCTTAATCGAATAACGGAATTGACTGTTACTTTTGTAACACGTCTACAGATGAAAGGTGAAATTTATTCAGCGGCACGTCGCGGAGTCGAATTTTGGACGTTTTACCCACAGCTCGCTAACCACTAGGCCACGCCCGACACCTATAAGATAAGTTATTAAGAATTATAAGAACTATGTCGTATTCTATCCGGTAATCAAACTTTTGGCCTGGCATGGCTTGGTGGTTATAGCGCTTGACTCGCAATTTGAGGGGTCGCGGATTCGAATCCCCGTCAATAAACATGCTCGCCCTTTCAGCCGTCGGGGCGTTATAAGTGATGTTCAATCCCACCATTCATTGTTTAAAGAGTAGCTCAAGAGTTGGCGGCGGTGGTGTTGACTAGCTGCCTTCTATCTAATCTATCACTGCTAAATTTGGGACGGCTAGGGCTAGCGCAAATAGCCTTCGAATAGCTTTACGCGAATTTCAAAAACAAACAAACAAACATTTTCGCTTGAAGAAAAACTCACAAACTTCACTCTTATACACACATTTGTCTAAACTGAAAAATTACAAAGTTACATAATGGGTTATCTGAGCTGTACCCAGAGCGAATATCGAATCCCAATTTGTAGCGTTATAAGCCATCAGACTTAATGTTGAGCCATCGAGAGTGCAGGGGGTCGTATCAGTTTACTGAAATACTAAACTTATGCACAACAAAGAACAATAAAAACATCTGAATCAGACTTTACAGCACTTTTTTCATCCGATGAAAATGATTTATGTTTTCTCGTGATGGAAGACCATAATATCCAGAAACACTTTTCTAACATACACTATCTAAATACGTTATGATTTTAACCCGAAAGAAATAAAAATTTATTACCAAAGTACTTTACGCTAGCAGAATGTTACTGGTACAAGGAGTCTCAAAATAGACCAGAGGCCTTTACAATTTCAAGGACTCATGAAGGAGGCAACATCAGTACTGCTGCCAAAGTGAAACAACGTGTATATGTGTGTGTGTATATATGTATATATATATATGGTAAAACAGTCTAGTCAACTTTATCAACTCATATTTTATTTGAATACGGTCTCTCTATTTATTTACGTCGTCGTATATTCGCTTGTTTTATTTTTCCGCAAATGATTTTTCTTACGCTAACGTTTTAAGTGACTGTTTTACAGAAATAACAGAATTTTACCTGCTATTGTTGGTTTATTTACTTTGAAAAATCGTGCAAAGCTACACTAGGGTTGTTTGCGCTAGTTGTCCCTTATTTTTTTTTGACAGATTACTCAGCAGCAACCCCGCTAAATCTTGGGCTACTCCAATCTAATTGTGAGATTCGACCACATTCAAAGCCCCAAAATGAGAGCAATATTGCAGCAACGGGACGCAAACCATGAACCCTTGAATCTATAGTACAGCACGCTAACAACAAAGCCACGTCATCATGTTAAAATTAACATCGAAGATAAATTAGTTCGACGAAATTAGGGGACTACGCTTCAAAAGTCTTCCACCTTTCAGGACGAAAGGCGGAAGACTTTCAAAACGTCGTCCTCTTCACTTGAGTTACATAAGTAGATTGTATAGTCATCAATATACATGTATTTCTTCAAGTGTTTCTCTAATAGACAGTTACCGCCAATTTTACAGTCATCTCAAAATGTGATGTTATTTGAAGACTAAGTATTTAACTTCTGACATAACTTCAGTTGGCAACACAACTTATTATCCTAGTAGTCGAGGTCACACCATGTCCATAGGTCTCTCAGGTCATTACCTAATAATAAAGGTTACGACATGTCCGTGGTCTCTCAGTTCATTACTTAATAATCAACGTTACGACATGTCCGTAGGTCTTTGAGTTCATCACCTAATAATGAAGGTTACGGCTTGTCAGTACGTCTCTCAGCTTATTACCCTAGTAATGCAGATTATAACGTGTCCATGGGTCTCAGAAAGTACTAACAAGGAGTGGAATACCTCACAGCTTGATAGTAAATTATTATCAAAATTATTTCCATTATCTTAGGTTTGGTACATTGATCTAATACATATGTCTATTCATAACATACTCAATAGCTGACTGACAACTAAACAGTGTGTGACGGATTTACTATTATATATTAATTTTAATATCGTTGTTTGTTTAAATTAATTTATATTTAGAAATGTACATAACCTATACTGTTAAATCTGTGTTGCGAAACTCCCGCCTATTCTCGAAAGTTGTAGAAGATTCTGGAGTGTAAGAATCAACAATATATATGTGTACATTAAACGCTTGTGTTAACGTCTGTATTGTTACGTAAAACTGAAATTTGAGAAACTCTCCACACGCCTATAAATATAACCAACGCGACGCGCCAAAAAACAGTATCTATTATTGGGTTGCTGTAATTGGTGTGCTATAAACTTCATACGCTATAACTGAGATTAACGCTTATTAATCGGGAACTTCAGATATATTGACCAGGAACATTTGTAAATTTTAAACATTACAAATCATTCAGTGGATTCATATCGGGCATTAGTACTTTTACGAAAACATTACCTAACGTCACCGGTAAGAAAAATCGGCGTGTGATCAGTGAAGACCACAGAGCTAGCTAGCTCCCTATGTGAGTATACCTACATCAACTCGAAATTAACTCGCTCATCGTGAACCCTCGAAAATATATCAAGGAAGTTCCATATTAGAAAGAAGACTTTATATTGCTTGTTAGTTTGTAAAACCTTTGTATATAAATCATTGTTTGTAATAACTGTTATTGTAAATTGTTTTATTGTTTATATATTAAAATATATTTATATTAAAAAAAAGAAAA
>NW_013666743.1:256285-265319 GCF_000517525.1 Limulus polyphemus
CTTGTGGACAAATATCATAAAGTTGATACATATCGGCATTTATTTAACTACTAAATCTAAATTACAATTTAACTCAGTTTTAGGCTGTTTGAAATTGTAATACGTAACAAGTGTAAGTTTCAGTAATAAATAGCTAATTTTAAAATTCATTGAAGACAGCTAAATTATATCGAAATGAATACAGATATTTTAAAGTTATATCTAAAGTAGCTGACAATATTTAGAGGACATCCGGGGTGACATAGGGATCAGATCCGAACACTGTGACCCCTACCCCCTTTTTCACTTCTGGGGGCCTTAAGAGTACGTGCTAATTTTGGTGATAATTGGACCAGCGAGTTTCCAATTATAAGCGGATACAATGCATAGGGAAGAAATAGGATCCCCCGGGGGACTTTTAGTGTATTTGCAGGTTTGGTGATAATCGGTCAAGGCTCGCTAATTATAAGTAGACACAAAACGAGTTTTGTTAAATAATGGTTTAAGTAATGCACATCTAGTTGTAGTTACATGCCGAAAGATTTGGTAGATGTCACATGACTATTGTATCTATTGATGTCATTTCCTATCTTAACACTAAGGTGATCTTAATTCAAATACAGTTATTTCTATTCTTTAATGTATATGTTTATTGCCTTCTAATTATTAGCGAGATTTGATCTATATTAAACTTTTTTGATGTCTTAAGCATTAACAGAATTAACTGAGACATGTTCTCTTGTTCATAATTGTGATATATAAATAAGGATTCCATCAAGCGCAGAACTTGTTATTCGTTCATAATTGAGATATATAAATAAGGATATTTCCATCAAGCGCAGAACTTGTTATTCGTACGGCTCAATGAATCAGGGCTTATTTCCCCTCTTTATCTCACTCTGACAGCGCGTGTGCTGACAATAGAATCGCAAGCTTTGCGGTAATTCAACGTGCGTTTTGAAGAATGTGACGTAACAATGACATCGAAAGATTTATCTATGTTTCGCAATCCCAAAAGATAGAAAAAGTTTGGGAAGTACATTCGTGATGTCCATGTTCCGGCTAAACCATAAACAAGGACGCTCTAAATGCATCTGAACCTCTATGAAAAATAATCAAACAAGCGCGACAAGAAACGGAATCTCCATTGCAAAACAATGATAAACATTGGCTACAGTGTGATGAAATGTATTACTTTTCAATCGTACACTGACAACATGAGTGGTGGCTGCTGAAGAGGGAAAAAAACAGACACATATACCATCGCGTGGCGTTGAAACCTTTTAAAGTATGAACCCAGAGACAAACTTATATTTAGGGTACAGACAATAATGTCAAGGCTATTTTTAATCTTAAACAAACCCTCAACTTTCGGGTTTAGCTAACAATATCAGTTTAGAGATAGTGTTTTATTAGAGATATTACGATTCTTTCTGTATATTATAATTCATCTGTTATTGTTATTGTCCAACTGGTTAAAGAAAAAAAAACATATTTGAATAGATTTTTAAAATGAACAATATTTAAAAGGTTTTTGAATCATTCGATCCAAATTATAAATTTTTATGTTCATGTAATAATTTTAACTGTTTATGTTTAACATAAAATGTTTGGTAATTATTGATCATGCTATGATCTCGTTTTAAAAAAATGTCTTAAAAAATGTTTATTTATTACCTGTTTAGCAAATTTATTGCTCAGCGGATCCACTTTCAGTCCAATGACTGACTGGCCGTCTTTCCTCTGGTTCGTGATTCAGAAATAGATACAGCGGTAGATTGCATTAGTAGCTTTATTATAAATATAATAAATACAAATGCAACACTTTAAGCGTTGTTAAAAATAACAGTGTTAATCGAATCACAGGCTGAGATGATGTATTTTTTAATTTTTTGCTTCTTAATATTTTAATTTTCTTTTCCTTTTTCTAACTGAATTGACTTTTCCTCTTGAGGTTTGACATATCTCAATCTTTAGTCAAGCCTTTCAAAACTATTCACGTGCATATAATATTCAGATAAAATAGTGTTACAACTATATACACCAAAAATGATTGTTCTTAACACAGAAAGTATGAAAAATGTTGAGAAGATATAAGTCAGCTGTAAAATTAGATGATGATTGAAAATGCAATTGATGACCTCAAACTTTTTTAACTGTAAAATCTGACGTAATAAATACAAACTGTATAATTTAAAAATTAAATCCATATATGCTATATTTTTTAGATTTTGAGCGAACACCGTGAGGACTTGTTAAATCTGCTGCTCTAAAAAATATCATAGTGAATCAAAATACGATTCAAATGTTTTTAAACTGATAAACCTTGAAGTACGGGAACTGCGGAGACACGGATTTAACTATGTAACATCACTTACTCTTGTGGATAAGCGGTAAGTTTACAGACTTACAAAGCAAAAATCCGGGGCTCGATTCCCGACAGTGGACAGAGCACAGATAACATATTGTGTAGCTTTGCACCAAGAGAAAAACAACGGTTTCTCGGAACCCTCTGTAATGGAATGGAAACTTCGTTGTCTTGTTATTTTACGTTACAGTGGAGTATCAGCCTCCATAAACTGTTAAATGTTTTATTAAATAATGATATACCAAAAACGTATGTTGAACTACAAATATCTTAAATTAACGCTAGATAATGTAGTTCAAAAATATTTGTTTGTTTGAAGTTAAGCTCAAACTACACAATTGGCTAACTGAAACCTGCCCACCACGACTATTGAAACCCGGTTTTTAGCGTTAAAAGTCTGCAGACATACCTCTGTGCCACTGGGGGAAGTTCAAAAAAGATAGATTTGTCGTGAGACATGTTGTTATTTATCAATTTTTCATAAAACAAATTTTGTTTGCTTTAGTCTTCAAAAAAAAAGCTTATTTGTTTGTCAGTGATCTCAGTTTATGTAATGTTATCTGAAATATTTAGTGCCGTTAAACATAATAGTAGTACTACATGCAACATAGTACCATTAAGCACATTAATAATATTGCGCGTGTCATATAGTACCGTTAAATATAATAGTAATACTGCATTCAATATAGTACCATAAGCATATTGATATTGCCTCGATGGCTTAGTGGTAAGTCTGTGTGCTTATAACGCTAAAAATGTGGTTTCGATACCCGCGGAAGTCAGAGCACAGTTAACCAGTTGTGTAGCTTTGTGCTTTCAAACAAGCAAACAAGAACATTCATAATTCTGCGTGGTATGCAGTACCATTAAGCATAATGATAATGTTTACGATATAGTACTTTCAAGTATAATAATAATAACATTTTATGCGATATAGTACCGTTAAGCTTAATAGTAATATTGCAAGCGATGTAATACCATTAGGCACATTAATAAGTATAATTCTGCATGAGATATAGGACCATTAAGTATACTAATAATACTGTGTTTAATGTAGGACCATTAAGCACATTAATAATACTGTGTTTAATGTAGGACCATTAAGCACATTAATAATACTGTGTTTAATGTAGGACCATTAAGCACATTAATAATACTGTGTGTGACATAGTACCATTAAGTATATTAATAACACTGCGTGCTATCAGATATAGTGCTGTTAAACATAATGATAATACTGTAAGCGGTTTCAGGGTGATACCACAGATTTGATAGATGCAAATAAAACATCGGATTTCTTGAAGTATGTTTATACTAAAGTTTCAGGGAACCAATGCTGTTTTTTGTACATTATCTTTTATTATGCTAGAAATAAGATTTTATATCAAAAAATAGATAAATAAATGTAATGTTTTTGAGAAAATATTAACTCGATTTGCAAACTGAAACACATGATCAAAGGAAGAACCTAAACTCGTACTTTTAATGAAAAGTTTTCCTTTCTTTACACCGTGGAGCATTTCTAAAATCCATTATAGTATACTGTTGCAGGAGTTTTTCTTCTCATTAAAAAAAAAGTAATGCTTCTGTTGGTGTTCCATTTCTCATGCTATTTATAATCTGGAGAAGAGCAGAGAGTTATAAATAATATCAATCTCATAACGGAGGCTTCTACACTCTTACAGGTTCGTATCGGTTAACACTCAAATATATTCAGAGCGTAAACATCTAGAAAATGATATTGTATATTTTAAAACAATGATTAATTTATAAGACAACATTGTAGACTCTGAACAGTGATAAATTTCCAACTCTACAACAATGATTAATATGTAAGATAACGTTGTAGATTTTAAAACATTGTTTAATTTATAGTATTGTTATCGTGTTCAACCCGTGAGAAGACAATATTCTCGACACCTAATTGTGTGAAAATTATTCGTGTTCTCTTCTCAACCGCTTTAAAGCTCTAGCTCTGAAGTTTTGTTTTCCGAATAAGTTGACCGTTGACCTTTAGTTTAGAGGTTACGTTAAGTACATTCACGTAAGAAACATGAAGTGGATGTTTATGTTCTTTAAGTAAACATTATCGGCGCTTTTTAGCAGACAATTGGGCTCTATAAACCTGACTCTCTCTCTCTCTCTTCTCTATCGGTGTATGTTTGTTCGCCTGGAGCTGGTTGTTGAGTAGTGTTTGTGCAAGACTGACATGGGACAGGGTGTATGATGTCGTGTAAGCGCATGACTATCACAGATGATGAGGCGTAACGTTAGGCCCAGTCAAACGAAAAGTTATGAAGAAATGGCATTACGGGTTTTTAATTGTATTTTATGTTGTGACCATTATTTGAACAACACTACGTAGGCAACCAAGAGACTAGTTCGAACCAGTTTATGCAACTGAATCTTAAGGGTTTGTAACTGCTTGGTAATTTAATAACGATTGATCGCTCCTTTAGCAGTTTCATAAGTCACATGCTGAAGTTTGTAACTTCCATGTCACAATTATAGCTTTCTATGTTTACCTTTAAAAGTACTGTAGCAAGAATTTCCTAGAATTACCTGAAGCTCTGTTGTAGTTAAAAGTTTCCTGTAGTTAGTTTATGTAATTATAGTTTCTTAGGTATATGTACAGTTTTACTTTCAGAGCGTTGTACTTAGTTTTGACTAGATCTAGTAGCATTAGTTGCATATATTAACGATTTGCTTTTAAAACTAGTTAAGTTTGATAAATTGATTGCAGTTTTACCAGCTCCAATGAACTAAAGTTTTATTTTCTAATTAAAATAAAGTTGCATAACCTAATGTTTCCACTGTTTTAGTTTTTTTAACTCATATCCATAACAGATGTTGTTTTTAACCATTATGAATACCTACCCTAACTACATTTCCTTTGATATACGTGTATCGTTGCCATAGTTGCAGTTTCTTAGATACAGTGATATTATTACCGTAATTATGGTTTCTTAAAAGTTCTAATCAATGTCACCTACACCGTCTAAGAGGCACATGGTAAGTTGTATTTTTGCTTGTTTTAATTTGTGTTTTAAGGTGTTTAATGATATTATGGAAGTAGCCTTAATTATAATTATCAGTGGTGATAACGTATACACCCTAAAGTAATAAATACAAACTGTAACACTAGTGGATCTGGATCTCGTCATCTACACCCTAAAGCAATAAAGACAAACTGTAATACTATTGGATCTGGATCTCAACATCTTCACCCTAATGTAATAAAGACATGCTGTTAGCTCTTGTTTTTTTTTTTGTTTTGTTTTTTGTTGTTGTTGTTAAACTGCCGTACAGTTACTATGTTTACAGTTTGAAATTGCCACGTGCATTGATTACGCTTTATTACTATAATTACGCTTCTCAGTAGCTTAAGAATAGGTGTAGTAGGTAGAACAATTGGCCCATAAGGTCCACTAAAAACTACAAAAGTTTTATATAAAAAGGAAAAAAGAATGTATTGCCTGATGTTTATCACCATCACAATTTAAGGATTTACCTAAATTAAATCAAAAACTTGAGTCAGTCGATTATCTTAAACTAAATATGATTCATAAACTTAAGTGAAATTTTTCCTGTTTTCTTGGATATCCTCTAGCTATTTCAACTTTCTACCGTTATGGATACATTATATACTTGTCTTTCTCTAACAAATTCAAGATCATGACTTCATATTCGTCTTTCGTAGAAATTCTTTGTTGAAGAACGTTCGGTAAATCTAGTTTGTTTGTTTGTTTGAAATTAAGCACAAAGCTACACAAAGGGCTATCTGTGCTCTGCCCACCACGGGTATCGAAACCCGGATTCTAGCGTTGTAAGTCCGCAGACATACCGCTGTGCTACTGGGGGGCCCGGTAAATCTAGAAAGATTCGAATTAGAAGTGGAAATGGTCGTTTTTTACTAAATTTAATAGATGAAGTACTCTCGATGACGAGGAACCCACTTTGAGACTAATAATGGCTGGAGACGGCTTGAATGGGTAATGAAGAAAAACTTTAATATAACAGCAAATGTACAACGTTTCGACAAGGTTTTGTCATCATTAGGTACAATGACAATGATGATGACAAAACCTTGTCGAAACGTTGTACATTTGCTGTTATGTTAAACTTATATTAAAGTTTTTCTTCATTATCCATTCAAGCCGTCTCCAGCCATTAAGAGTATCGTATGCTTCAATTATTTAGACATTAATACAAAATGAGTGATCTAGTTAAGTTAGTTCACTCCTTTCTTTTCTCATCTTTTTTTGTAAATTTATTGAAAGAGTTGTTTCGAGTTACCCAAAATATTTCCCAGCGAATTTTAAAAGGTAAAATCGTTTTTCTTTTCTTGCTTTCTGAATTTCACCATTTAAGTTGTCAAATTTAAGCCATATATTTGGCGCCACGATTTACGCGCGTAAACCTGTTATTTACGCGCCATGTACTGCATGAGCAACGCGCAACAGCTATGACTATCTAGGTGTTTCCTCACGTTTCTGTAAAATAAAGCTTACTACGATTTTTTTTCCATTCATCCTGGGAACAAGTTTCAGATGTCAAAGGAAGATACGTTATAAAACTATAAGAAAATTGTGTTGAAAAATCTACAATACTTTTATCTGTTTTTTGTTTTTTCTTCAGAGTGTAGTTTAAAAACAAAATAGTTTTTGTCTCTGTTTCTCTGTATATACGTGTGGAGGGAAAGAGGGGTACGTGCGTGTATGCACTTAGATCGGAAAAGTCTACAATCCAGTTTTTAAGATTACATCTCGATAATTGCGGTGTAAGTATGTTAGAGTTGTTTTTGTAAACTTTTTCGTGGATTTGTGAATGGCTGCGTGTCCGTAAGTCACTTACCTCTTGTACATGTGATAAACAGATTTTGATCAACTGATAGAACTAGTCGTGTCGTGACTTGCTAATAGAGTCATCAAACTAATTGTTTGTTTGTAGTTAAGTTCAAAGCTACACAATGGGCTATCTGTGCTCTGCCCACCACGGGTATCGAAACCCGGTTTCTAGCGTTGTAAGTCCGCAGACCTTCCGCTGTGTCACTGGGCAGCATCAAACTAAGATAAGTCAACTGCTAATAAAAAATGGCATGTGAGTAAAACAGTTAAACTACAAACCTTTCATCTCTAGTATTCGCTTTCGGTTTCTGACTCTAGATAGATTGATGCACAAAAGCTACACAATAAGGGAATTTGGAACTCAACCATATTAAAAATACTTGGATACTTTTAGGTAAAAAAGTTAACATTGAAATAAAACTGGAGATGCATGTTTAAAGAGAAATGAAAAAACTTGACACTCTATGATGCATAAATTTCAGAATTTCATGACAGCTTTTGCAAAAAGAACAAAAGTACGTGATACTAAAATATGGAAAACGTGTGAGCTTTGTTTGAAATATATATATAAATCTTCTCCATACCATTTCATAGCGGCTGTTGAAGCGAACTTTCAGACCATTAAGTCACGTTTGATGCTACCTTGTGAAAGATGATACGGCGTTTTCTGGAGCCACTTTCAGTGTTCTCATGTTACAGTCAGCCAACGATAGACTCTGGTTCTTGCCTTCGTTTCCTGGCTTTAAACTTGTCAAATATAAAGGAAGTGTGAGAAAAGTATAAAAAATGGTTTTATTTAATTTATATTAGTCTGAACTATATTATTCAGTTTCAGTTGTGCTTGTTATTATTGTGTCTATATTTTTAACAGGCGATTTACCAGTTTTTGAACGTTCTCCAAAGGTTATTTTTTTGTAATCAAAACTAGTTAATGAGGAATAATAAAAGACTGAAGATACAACATTTACTGACTCATTACAACTTACCATTTAGGTTACAATGATAATTATATAGTTTTATATTTCAGACTAAGAGTCATTAACAAATAATTTAGACATTAAACATCATCTCCAGGCATCTTAAATATTGAAATAAATACTCAAGATATTCGTTTTGGACGACGTCTTCGTATACTGAAACCAAAACTTAAAACTTGTTCGTATTAATAATAAAGGCAAAATATGAACATTTATGTACTATTTTAAATATGAAACCTCAGACTCCTCTCGGCCCGGCTCGGCATGGCCAGATGGTTAGGGCGCTCGACTCGCAATCTGCGGGTCGCGGTTTCGAATCCCCGTCACACCAAACATGCACGTCCTTTCAGCCGTGAGGGCGTTATAATGTAACGGTCAATCCCACTATTCGTTAGTAAAAGAATAGCCCATGAGTTGGCGGTGGATGGTGATGACTAGCTCTAGTCTTTCACTGCTAAATTAGGGATAGCTAGCGCAGATAACCCTCGTGTAGCTTTGCGCGCAATTCAAAACAAACAAACATACTCCTCCGTACTTATGACATTTGTCTTATGATATCAAAAGGTAAGCTTTCATCATGCTTATGACGTTTCTGATACTTTATAGTCAAAAGTTTTGGTTTCAAGAACATGTCTTTAATTGATAGTCAGTATGTCCACATTTTAACACTGCAGTGCAGTATAAAGTTTTAGTAATAAGCAAAGGAAGCGCTACCACAGGAAGAAGAGACACAGTGTATTTATGATAACTCTAACTCATCCTTGTACTTCTGAACTTTTGTTACACTCTTACTCTAACTCATCCTTGTACTTCTGAACTTTTGTTACACTCTTACTCTAACTCATCCTTGTACTTCTGAACTT